>NC_050187.1:7141472-7201472 GCF_008315115.2 Sander lucioperca
CATTTCCACTTTACTCCTGTACAAACTGTCTATCAAAATAAATTTACATCTATAAAGAGCCAAACAATGAGTAAATAGCATTTCATCCATCCATCTTCGCCCACTTATCCGGTGTCGGTCGCGGGAGGGCAGCAGGGGACCCCACACTTCCCTTTCCCGAGCCACATTAACCAGCTCCGACTGGGGGAACCCCAGACCAGGTTGGAGATATAATCCCTCTACCTAGTCCTGGGTCTTCCCCGAGGCCTCGTCCCAGCTTGACGTGCCTGGAACACCTCCCTAGGGAGGCGCCCATGGGGCATCCTTACCAGATGCCCAAACGACCTCAACTGGCTCCTTTCGACGCGAAGGAGCAGCGACTCCTGACTGAGCTTCTTACCCTATCTCTAAGGGAGACGCCAGCCACCCTCCTGAGGAAACCCATTTGGGCCGCTTGTACCCTGGATCTCGTTCTTTCGGTCATGACCCAGCCTTCATGACCATAGGTGAGGGTAGGAACGAAAACTGACCGGTAGATCGAGAGCTTTGCCTTCTGGCTCAGCTCTCTTTTCGTCACAACGTTGCGATAAATTGAATGTAATACCGCCCCCGCTGCGCCGATTCTCCAACCAATCTCCCGCTCCATTGTCCCCCCACTCGCGAACAAGACACCAAGGTATTTGAACTCCTTCACTTGGGGTAAGGACTCTTTCCCTACCTGGAGAAGGCACTCCATCGGTTTCCTGCTGAGAACCATGGCCTCAGATTTAGAGGTGCTGATCCTCATCCCAGCCGCTTCACACTCGTCTGCGAACCGATCCAGTGAGTGCTGAAGGTCACAGGCCGATGATGCCATCAGGACCACATCATCCGCAAAAAGCAGCGATGAGATCCCCAGCCCACCGAACTGCAACCCCTCTCCACCCCGACTACGCCTCGTTATCCTGTCCATAAATATTACAAACAGGATTGGTGACAAAGCGCAGCCCTGGCGGAGGCCAACTCTCACCTGAAACGAGTCCGACTTATTGCCGAGAACCCGGACACAGCTCTCGCTTTGGTCGTACAGAGATTGGATGGCCTTGAGAAGAGACCCCCTCACCCCATACTCCCGCAGCACCTCCCACAGTATCTCCCGGGGGACCCGGTCATACGCCTTCTCCAAATCCACGAAACACACGTAGACCAGTTGGGCATACTCCCAGGCTCCCTCCAGGATCCTTGCGAGAGTAAAGATCTGGTCCATTGTTCCACGACCAGGACGGAATCCACACTGTTCCTCTTCAATCTGAGGTTCAACTATCGGCCGAACCCTCCTTTCCAGCACCTTGGAGTAGACTTTACCGGGGAGGCTGAGAAGTGTGATACCCCTGTAATTGGCACACACCCTCTGGTCCCCCTTTTTGAAAAGGGGGACCACCACCCCGGTCTGCCACTCCTTAGGCACCGTCCCAGACTTCCACGCAATGTTGAAGAGGCGTGTCAACCAAGACAGCCCCTCCACACCCAGAGCCTTGAGCATTTCTGGACGGATCTCATCAATCCCTGGGGCTTTGCCACTGTGGAGTTGTTTGACTACATCAGTGACTTCCGCCTGGGAAATTGACAACAATCCCCCATCATCCTCCAGGTCTGCCTCTAATATAGAGGGCGTATTAGTCGGATTCAGGAGTTCCTCAAAGTGCTCCTTCCACCGCCCTATTACCTCCTCAGTCGAGGTCAACAGCGTCCCATCCTTACTGTACACAGCTTGGATGGTTCCCCGCTTCCCCCTCCTGAGGTGGCGAACGGTTTTCCAGAAGCACCTTGGTGCCGACCGAAAGTCCTTCTCCATGTCTTCTCCAAACTTCTCCCACACCCGCTGCTTTGCCTCTTTCACGGCAAAGGCTGCAGCCCTTCGGGCCCTTCGGGCCCTTCGGGCCCTTCGGTACCTTGAAACTGCCTCCGGAGTCCTCTGGGATAACATATCCCGGAAAGACTCCTTCTTCAGTCGGACGGCTTCCCTGACCACCGGTGTCCACCACGATGTTCGTGGGTTTACCGCCCCTTGAGGCACCTAAGACCCTAAGACCACAGCTCCTCGCCGCAGCGTCAGCAATGGAAACTTTGAACATTGTCCACTCGGGTTCAATGCCCCCAGCGTCCACAGGGATGCACGAAAAGCTCCGCCGGAGGTGTGAGTTGAAAGTCTGTCGGACAGGGGCCTCCTCCAGACATTCCCAATTTACCCGCACTACCCGTTTGGGCTTACCAGGTCTGTCCAGAGTCTTCCCCCACCCCCTGACCCAACTCACCACCAGATGGTGATCGGTTGACAGCTGTGCCCCTCTCTTCACCCGAGTGTCCAAAACATACGGCCTCAGATCAGATGAAACGATTATAAAATCGATCATTGACCTTTGGCCTAGGGTGCTCTGGTACCAAGTACACTAATGAGCATCCCTATGTTCGAACATGGTGTTCGTTATAGACAATCCATGACTAGCACAGAAGTCCAACAACAAACAACCACTCTGGTTTAGATCAGGGAGGCCGTTCCTCCCAATCACACCTCTCCATGTGTCTCCATCATTGCCCACGTGCGCGTTGAAGTCCCCCAGCAGGACTATGGAGTCCCCCACTGGAGCCCCATGCAGGACTCCATTCAAGGTCTCCAAGAAGGCCGAATACTCCGAACTCTTGTTCAGTGCATATGCACAAACAACAGTCAGAGTTTTCCCCCCCACAACCCGCAGGCGTAGGGAGGCGACCCTCTCGTCCACCGGGGTAAACTCCAATGTAGCGGCGCTCAGCCGGGGGCTTGTGAGTATCCCCACACCCGCCAGGCGCCTAACACCCTGGGCAACTCCGGAGAAGAAAAGAGTCCAACCCCTATCCAGGAGTATGGTTCCAGAAACGAGACTGTGCGTAGAGGTAAGCCCCACCAGATCTAACCGGTAGCGCTCCACCTCCCGCACAAGTTCCGGCACCTTCCCCCACAGAGAGGTGACGTTCCACGTCCCCAGAGCCAGCGTCTGCTGCCCGGGTTTGGTCCGTCAAGGCCCCTGACCTTCACGGCCACCCATGTGGCAGCGCACCCGACCCCAGCGGTTCCTCCCACAGGTGGTGGGCCCATGGGTTGGAGAGATGGATGCCACGTAGCTTTTTTGGGCTGTGCCCTGCTGGGCTCCGTGGCAAACCCGGCCACCAGATGCTCGCTGACGATCCCTCCATCTGGGCCTGGCTCCAGACGGGGGCCCCGGGCTTCCTCTGGGCAGGGTCACTCCATGTCTACCTCGTTTTTTCATGGGGGTTTTTGAACCATTCTTTGTCTGGCCCCTCACAGCATTCACCCTCAAACTTTGTGCATTTCAACATGTGCTAAAAAGCTCTAAGTTCTTCAGTATCATTCAAGCACAGCTATCATCAAGCTTTCTCTGTTGTTTTTCTAGAATCAGCAGTGCTAGATAAACCATCCGTGGAATTGTCGTTTGTTACTCATCAATTATGAATACCGAGAAAATAGCAGTATATTTGTGATTCAGAGTTCCAACTATACTATCACAACAACGAGGCACCAACAATACCAAGTGGCTGTGATAGTATAGAGGTTAGTACTCTGCGTTGTGGCCGCAGCAACCCTGGTACGAATCAGGGTCACGGCAGCTGTGTAAAGCTGCTTTTCTGTTGTTCCTTTGAATTACTCCACTCTCTGCTTCATTTTACATTGCTAGAAACTGGACAGCTTAGGCTAAAAGTCCTGCAAGAGGCACCACATTTTGAGTGCAACAAAAATTTGAATGGCCTTCTATACCCTTGCTAACAAAAATCACCACTGTTTGCATGCAATAGTGTGAGAACTGAGCTGCTCCCTATGCTCTTCAAACATTGGGCTAGTGGTGCAATGGATAACGCGTTTGACTACGGATAAGAAGATTCTAGGTTCGACTCCTGGCTAGCTCGTACTGCTATTTAGCTATTAAATCACTTTCTCCTCATTTCCAACTTTACTGCTGTACAAACTGTCTATCAAAGTAAATGTATATCTATAAAGAGCCAAACAATGAGTAAATAACATTTCAACATGTGCTAAAAAAGCTCTAAATTCCTCAGTATCATTCAAGCACAGCTATCATCAAGCTTTCTCTGTTGTTTTTCTAGAATCAGCAGTGCTAGATAAAACATCCCTGGAATTGTCATTTGTTACTCATCAATTACGGAAACAGAGAAAATAGCAGTATATTTGCGATTCATAGTTCCAACTATGCTATCATGTCAACGAGGCACTTGCAGTACCAAGTGGCCGTGACCGTATAGTGGTTAGTGCTCTGCGTTGTGGCCGCAGCAACCCTGGTTTGAATCTGGGTCACGGCAGCTGTGTAAAGCTACTTTTCTGTTGTTCCTTTGAATTACTCCACCCTCTGCTTCATTTTACATTGATAGAAACTGGACAGCTTAGGCTAAAAGTCCTGCAATGGTGTGAGAACTGAGCTGCTCCCTATGCTCTCTGAATGTAGGGTTAGTGGCGCAATGGATAACGCGTCTGACTACGGATCAGAAGATTCTAGGTTTGACTCCTGGCTAGCTCGTACTGCTCTTTAGCTATTAAATCACTTGCTCCTCATTTCCAACTTTACTCCTGTACAAACTGTCTATCAAAGTAAATTTACATCTACAGAGAGCCAAACAATGAGTAAATAGCATTTCAACATGTGCTAAAAAAGCTGTAAAATCTTCAGTATCATTCAAGCACAGCTATCATCAAGCTTTCTCTGTTGTTTTTCTAGAATCAGCAGTGCTAGATAAAACATCCCTGGAATTGTCGTTTGTTACTCATCAATTATGAATACCGAGAAAATAGCAGTATATTTGCGATTCAGTGTTCCAACTATGCTATCACAACAACGAGGCACTTGCAGTAGCAAGTGGCCGTGATCGTATAGTGGTTAGTACTCTGCGTTGTGGTCGCAGCAACCCCGGTTCGAATCCGGGTCACGGCAGAGTGTAAAGCTACTTTTCTGTTGTTCCTTTGAATTACTCCACCCTCTGCTTCATTTTACATTGCTAGAAACTGGACAGCTTAGGCTAAAGGTCCTGCAAGAGGCCCCACATTTTGAGTACAACAAAAATTTGAATGGCCTTCTATACCCTTGCCAACAAAGATCACCACTGTTTGCATGCAATAGTGTGAGAACTGAGCTGCTCCCTATGCTCTTCAAACATCGGGCTAGTGGCGCAATGGATAACGCGTCTGACTACGGATCAGAAGACTCTAGGTTTGACTCCTGGCTAGCTGGTACTGCTCTTTAGCTATTAAATCACTAGCTCTTCATTTCGGACTTTAATCTGGTACAAACTGTCTATCAAAGTAAATGTACATCCATGAAGAGCCAAACAATGAGTAAATATCTTAAACCCAACTGTCCCGTTGTTCTTTTCCCTCAAAAGGGACGTCATTAGTCCCGACCCAGCACGTTTAGATCTGACCGTAAAGGAGACTTTTAGCGTCAATAACAACGTCAAAGGCACCTTGTTAGTTTTTTTTTGGCAATAAATAGATATTAGATGAATAGAAATTAGATAAATTAGATAAATAGATATTAGGGGCAAAAACATCAAAAAGAAGCGCCTTAAGCATTGAAAAAGCGCCAAAAACGTTGGCAAAGGCTTCAAAAACGTCGAAAAGAATTTACAAAAACTTCAGAAAATGCGACAAAGACTAGGCGGTCCAAAATGTATTGTGAACCTAAACTGATATGCATGAGTTTGACACATGTGCACTATAGGCGTTGCCATCCTTAAAGTGTAAAAAACTCATATCAACGACATGTAAAGATCACAGTTTTATGAGTTCAGTGGTAACTTTTTGCAGTAAAATCACTTAAATGAAAACAAAATACAATAATAAACTTGGTGTCATGTTTGTTCTTTAATCTTGGATGATAATCACACAGACAGACAAGTTTCAACATAAAAAGTATTCCAGATTTTCACAGTATTGCATTTTGCACAGTGTTATACAGACAAACAGAGTTGGTTTTTTTACAGTGAAGGCACAAAACTAGAGATTACTTTCTGGAAAACGAAATCCCTACAGACAAACATGATGAACTCAAGGATATCAAACTTGGCGGCGGAAAGAAACTTTATACACAACATAAAACTAACTTTATTCTCTACCGACTCACGGCAAGAAAAGGTAGTAGTGTCATAATAAAAACTAACATTAACTGCAGTTATAATAATACTTGTTCGGTTATGTTTTCACCCACTTCTCAGACTTCTCTCTCTCTCCGTTTTTCAGAGCACATTCCCCCCCTAAAACATTTCAACACAGAAGTAATACAATTTATTTTCCAGACTTTTTTCCAAACCTGTGCATGAACCCTGCTGATTGTCCAGTCTACACTATGAAAAAGGGATGTAACAATGCATTGTGACTCCGTTTAAACTGGATATGAATGTGTGAAGATTAGGGATGCACCAAACCTAGGATTCGGCTTCGGATTTGTCCGAATATTGGGCTTTTTGATGGGGTTCGGTTTCTGCCGAACTGTAGAATTTTTTCCCACCGAACCGAACCCTACGCTTGCACTACGTGCAGACGTCGACGTAATGACGGCGCCGTTGATTACGGGAAGGTGTTTACGTAGGTGGAGCGTTCAATGCAGTAGGCTGTGAGAAAGTGAAAATGGAACTGGTGAGCAGAAAAAGTGATGTTTGGCAGTACTTTCAGTCAAAAGAAGGCCATTCAAGTCCAGCTACATGTTCAATCTGCAATGCTGATTAGTCTGGTGGTGGCGAGGACCCTAAACTATACACAACATCACCGCTGTTACAACATCTGGTATGAAACATCCGGAAGAATACGAGTTGTGATGAAGGAATCTACAGACAGCAGCCAGAATGCAGCAACTTCAGGTACGGCAAAGGAAGGACAGTCACTGTTTACTTCATTAATGTGTTTACTGTGTTCATGGACTGAGGATGGGAGGAGGATTCAGTATTCGGTTTCGGATTTGGCAGAATCTTAACCAGTGGATTCGGTATTCTGCCGAACCCCAGAAATCTGGATTCGGTGCATCCCTAGTAAAGATTACAACCGGTTGAGATAAAAAAATGAATCGCGATGCAGTTTTTAAACGTCGTAGGGCGCAATCTTTTTAGTTTAATTGTTTGTCTGATGTTTTGGGCAGTTTATAGAAATAAAGGAATATTTTTTTCAGTCATTAGTTCTGCTCACTCAAGAAATCCTGAGAAAGTATCGTATCGGGAAGTTAAAATCCTGAATCGTATCGAATCGTGAGTTGAGTGTATCGTTACATCCCTGCATATGAAATCAAACCGTTCCAAGCTAAGTGCTCCTCGTTGGTTTAGTGCAACTTTCCTTCAAACACGGAACCTTTAAAATAGACCTCGCTCTGCTATAAAAGTACACATAAGTAGTACAAGATAACAGTATAAGTACTTTGTCTTTTTTGCTACATATGAAGCATGCTTTCACAGTAACACAATAGCTACATATGTAGTAGTAGTAGTGCTGCCTCATGCATCTTCCACCACCTTTCCAAATGACTGAGTGCAATAAACAGGAAGCAATGGGACAAACCTGAAGTGCTGCACACACTCCTCCACACACACACATCTTTCAAGAGTGATGCTGCTGTTTGCATAAAAACCCCACAACTCCAGTTTCAGGGATTATTCCAGGACTAAAAAATTCAGACTAAGATCAGGTCATGTTAATAGAAACACTGTAGCATATGCTTGTCTCAAAGATTAAGCCATGCAAGTCTAAGTACACACGCTAGGTGAAGTATTTTCTGAAGTAGTCTATATCCACGACGTTTCATTGTTCCGTTGTTGCCGGAAATTACGCTGGATGTCCAAACTGAGTTTTCTGTTGCAAGGCTAAAACTACTTTTGAACGTACACACGTTCCACCAAAACAAGTTCCTTCGCGAGACTATTTAGCAGAGGCACCGTGGCTCCGTCTGGCACTTAGCACCGCTCAAGACGATTGTGATTGGTTTAAAGAAATGCCAATAAACCAGAGCACGTTTTTCTCCCATCCCTACAGTCGGCTTTCTCCGAGATGAAATTTCGTACCATTTCATAACATTTTAAGTAGTTTTTGCAGCTCCACCCTCTCGTCAAACATCGTCACATTCGGTTTCAAAAAACCAAGATGGCGACTGCCAAATTGCCAAACTCGAGGCTTCAAAACAACGGTCCACAAACCAATGGGTGACGTCTCTGCTACTATGTCCATTATTCTCAGAGTCTATGGTTCATACTTATACGTTTATTGGTTCTTAATTCTGCCTAAAAGCAAAGAGAAACAGGGTTTTCAATCAACAGCAGCAGCAACACTTGGAGCTTAGATCATCAGAGCCTGAATTCCCAAAGTGCTAAAGGACCCACATCACACGACGGATCTCTGGAATACTCGTTGGGCAATTTGTCCAAATGTTTTTAAGGTTTAAAGGTTTTAAAGGAACACGCCGACTTATTGGGACTTTGTCTTATTCTGCGTATCCCCCAGAGTTAGATAAGTCCATACATACCCTTCTCATCTCCGTGCGTTGTAACTCGTGTACAATTTTTATTTGTACACGCTGTGACTATACAAATCACAACATGTAAATAGGAAAATGTTGGCGTTATTTTGTCACTTATTGGGAGCAGTAGGCTAGATGGAGCCGGTTACCTCCAGGATCTGTGCTAAGCTAGGCTAGCAGTGGGTGCATCAGACAGAGTTACGACACGCACGGAGATGAGAAGGGTATGTATGGACTTATCTAACTCTGGGGGATACGGGGAATAAGACAAAGTCCCAATAAGTCGGCGTGTTCCTTTAAATGTGGTGAGAGTAAACCTGACAAAACTTTTACTGTTTACCCTCAGCTTTTTAGGGCCCATGAAGCCATTACAAAAACTGATGGCTGATGCTTTTGAGACCGTAATATTAAAGATATGGTATCAGGTATTACTTAAACCGTAATACATCAGGCTGGGGGAGAAACACGGTACACCATTTGGCTTAAAAAATTGGCAACTTCCAAGAAATTTGGAATAAATCATCATGATTAACACAACAGGTCTTCGAAAAAGGTCCTTGCAAGCTCAACATTTTCAACTTTTTATGACCTTATTAATGCCAATTAGACATTTAAATGAGATAAATTAACTTGAAACAACAAGAAAATAAAAATAGAAAAATCAGAAGAGAGTCTGCTAGACATCATTTCACAAAACAATTCTCACAAACAATTTACTAAACATAATTTCAGGAATTTTAAGAGCTTTCCAGGACAGGAAACCCAGATAAATGTTCTGCCAAGTTTAAGTACTGTCGGACTACTACTTCCACTTGATGACACGTAATAGCTTTGTTTACAAAATATCTATTAACACTGTCAACGAAACCGAAACCAACGACAGCAAGGATACATTTTACACCGAATACCGTCTTTTACATTTACATTCTTATCATTGGATGAGCACAAAGAAATAAACAGATGCAGAGAAAAGGAATGGTTCTATCTCTAGTTTTAATATGCTGCAAATGTTCTGTACGCATTCACGGCACTGTTAAGTCACTTTGGATGAAAGCGTTGATACGACGTCATTCATTTGTGATCGGAGAATCTCCACCCGTTTCTGTGTGAATGAGTGCGAGTTTAAGCCCGAACGGCGAGACAAAAGTCAGGACTTAAAACTCGCCATCTCTTCAGCGCGAGCTAAACTTTAACTCGAGAGTACATTCGTTATATTTGTGTGGTGTCCTCCAGACCTGGGTCAAACTCTACCTGCATGTACACCGTTTGAAATATGGAGTTTCCCAAAGACTTTCAGCTCAAAGACTCCACCGAAAAGTCACAAAAAATACCTTCCAAACACTGCTGTACTTTGTTCAATTAAAAATTCAATCTGACGTTATTCTATGTTTTTGTTATTGTCAACAAATCCCCCCCCCCCCCCAAAAAAAAGACCAAAACCAACAATATGTTAGCCTGTCTCTACACAGCTGCTCACTGCAGTTTTTGATCAAACAAACAGAAGGAAATAATGCATTTGTTGGGGACTATTTTCAGCGGCGGATTAATCCACGTTTGGTGCTCTAGTGAGTATTTGTGGCAGCAGGACGGTGTGTGTGGGAACAGGTTAAAATAAACTACAGAGTGTGTGTGTGTGTGTGTGTGTGTTCATGATGAAGGAACATTGTGGCTCACTGATGGTTTTTTAACAATGAAGAAAGAAGATACATCAGGCTGTGATACCCACAATGCTGTTTAGCTCCGACCAAAGAGGTCAAGTTTTCAGTTTTGGTTTGTCTGTCTGTCAGCAGAATTACGAAAAAAATACTGGCCAGATTTTCATGAAACTTGGGGGAAGGGTGAAGCATGGGCCAAGGAAGAACAAATTACATTTTGGAGCATATCCGAATTACGGGGCAGATAAACTATTTATTTTTCACTTTTGTTGCGATTGCAAGAAAGGGGGTTTGTGCTGCGATCATGTGGTATCAGAAACATCAGAAAAATGACTTCCCAACTGGGAAAATTCAAACTGCGTTAAGATTGTGAGATACAGCATGCCTTGGCAGAAGTCTCTGCTCTCCGACTGCCCTCCTGGTTAGTTATTTGTTTGGGTCTGCACATGGGTTTTGTTGACAAGATACTGGCCAGATTTTTATGAAAGTTGGGGGAAGGGTGTTGCATGAGCCGATGAAGAACCCCATTTAATCTTGAAGCGGGTCCGAATCACAGGGCGGATACAGAAAATTATTTGTAACTTTTGTAAAGATTGCAATAGAGAGGGCGTTTGTGCTAGCCTAGAAATCTAGACCACCCTAGCAGCAGCAAATGTAATTTGCAGCCAGGGTCGTCTAGCAACTCTCTGTTGGCTTGCGAGCTGGAAAAACCAAACTCTGGTCAGGCCAATCACATCGTGTATAGTCGGTGGGCGGGGCTTAACATAATGACGGCAGAGTTGCGACGGTTCCGCGTGAATTCCCTGCTACTTGAAAACAAAGAAGATGGCTGCTGCTGCTGGTGAACAGCGGTCTTTGGAATCGGCTTTGGCCGCGACTCTGGAAGACTTGGAGTTCAGCTTTTCTTTGAGAAAAGAACAAAGAACGGCACTGAAGTCATTCTTAAAAAAGGAAGATGTGTTCGGAGTTTTGCCGACCGGATACGGCAAAACTCCGAACACATCTTCCTTTTTTATTGCGTGCAGAGGGAATTTGAAAGACAACCGTTTATCCCGCCCCTTGGATTGAGCCCAGCCAATGGTGAGTTCCCAGACCCAACATCTGGATGTGGGTCTGGCTTGTCAGGCTACGTTTGTGCTGCAGTCATGTGGTGTTGGAAAAATCTGAAAAATCTATTTCCATCTTTAAAAAATTAAAACTGCATTCACATCATGAGATAGGCCATGTGTTGGTAAAGGTCTGCGCTCTCCGAGTGTCCTAGTTAATGGATATATTCATTTGTTTGGGTCTGTACATGGGATTTGTTGACACGAAAATATAGAATATTACCAGAGTTATCCTTTAATGTGTGGAAATGTCTTTACAACAAAACTGACCGACCAGCTGCTCCCCGATCATCGTAGATATCTTTGCTTAAAGGCTGTTGTTTTCACTGTCGATATGGAGCTCTCCAGTCTTTTGTGCTAAGCTAGGCTAACACACATAGTGAACGCACAGAGATGAAACTGAAATCATCTTCTCATCCGGCTCATGCTAAGATAGAAACCCTTCCCAAAACATTTAAAGAAAAGAGGAGTATTCGACAAAAACAAAAAGCGGGTAAACTTGAGATTCAGATAAGGTGGGTGATTGGCTACAAAGGACCACGACTGCCAGAAATAAATAAATAAATATCACAATAAAGTATTTCCAAGTGAACATATCTAACTTGTCTCTCTATGTACAGTTGTCAGACAGTATTGGAATTGGTCCCAATGGACCTTTTTCACATTTTGACTTGTCATAGTAGGAAAAGCACAGCTGAAATTGATAACCGTAATGATGGCTCAATTCCATCAAGTGTCCCAGTAAGCTATTTCAGTGAGTCAGCATGAACAATACCAGGACCTCTCCTAAGTGGAATGCAGCCATCATTAATGGTTTTGAATACACCTGTGCTTTTCCTACTATGACATGTCAACATGTCTGCCGTGAAAAAGGTCTATGCAGCGAACGCCACTCATCTGCTATTTGAAGCCTCTTCAAAACAAAAGCCAAGAATCATTATGCAAAGTTTATTTGACCCAGATCTGGTGCCATCAAACTCCTGTCTGTGCTTTACGAACCAAATCTGAGCGGTGACAGAATAATGTTCCCGTATAGATTAGATAGTACCTGTATTTATACAGCTCACACGTTTTTAAAATCCTCCAGAGATGAACAGATATAGCTTTGTTTGACTTGTGAAAGGGACTGACAAACTGGGCACACATTCAAAACTAAACCAATTACGGTATAACCAGTCGCCGGATAATGCATTTCTGATGTGAACAGATGAGCATCTTGCGTCAAAATAAGAAATATTGCTGCACAAAATGCTGAATTTGAGCCGTAAGAAGTCTTAAAGAAAGAGAGATTCTCGTAGCTACACAAGTGTCTGTCTGACAATCTCAGAGGAAACTGTAAGTGGATGAAGACTATTTTACAGCTACAAAGAGTTGCTGATAAAGTGTAGGATATATTTTGGCACACTGACTCACATCTGCGTGGAAGAACCCTGCAATTAATCGACAACTTTACCCCCCAGTTTGGCCATTATTTCTCTGACTCGAGAGGGAGTCGGGATGCTGGTGGAGGTTTAGCAGCTTCACAGATGGTAGTTTTGGGACACTCAGTTTTTGGAAAATAATAAACTAACCTGTCTCAAATAAGACCCTCATCATTTGGGATACTCAGTTTTTGGAAAATAATTTGGGACACTAAACTGCACGTCTACCCACTTGACTCCTTAGCTTTGGAAGTAACTCCAGGTTATTACAGTAGATAGTGAGCTAGCCGGAGAGGCTAACATTCATAGCTTATAATACAACACACTGTTTAATCCATTCCATAACATTTTGCACCATCCAAACTCTTCTTAACCACAGAATCTCTCTTAACTACCGCCCCGTGTGCACAGCTTCAACACGCGGAGATATTCAAAGCTTAGTCAGGGCTGCTAAGCTACGATTGGACAATCGGCTTTCTGTGGAGGAGTTTATCGATCTACACAATCATCGCTTACTGTTTTGGCCTCAAAAGCACAGACAGAGATTAGATAACTGGACTGGTGGGCAGTTTTCTGGGGAAACTGGGCCGGGATGTAAAGGACCAACCAGAGGAGAGGACGTGTCATCGATGTCACCGGGAACTATTCATCCTCTTTCCACGTTCTTCGCAATTTCAACAACCATGATTCCTTGATACCATTCCATGATCAGACTTCACCTGTAATTCAATCTTATCAAATAAAGTAGATGAATACAAAAGCAAATTTCTTTTAACCTGAAGTTTCTCTAAGGGGGCTTTCACACCTGCCTCATTTCGTCACTAGAGTTTGTTTCCCCCCTCGGTGCAGTTTGTTTGGGCCGGTGGGAATGCAGCAATCGCACTCAGATGTGCACCAAAAGCAGACCCAAACCTGCGTACCGAGACCTTCTTGAAGAGGCGGAGATTAGTTCTTCTACTGGAGCTAATAATACTTGTCGCTTTTGGCTCAAAACGCCGCTTAAAAAACCAAAACATAGCAATGTAAACGTAGCCTCAGAATGTAAGTATCAACAAACACTGAGATTAATTGTACTGTAATTAGGGCTGGGCGATACGGAGAAAATCAGATACATCGATATTGTAGGCTTGACAATTGGTGCTTTCACAAAATATTTTAGATAAATAAACATAAATAATGTGGTACACAGTTTCAAGTGAAATTATTTATAGAGAAAAAATACTTTCTTTCCAGCTTTATACTGACCGTGTTTACACGCATGCACAAAAAGAGTGCAATGTTAAAACTAATCCGCAATTCTTCAAATGATATCGCCCTCCAAATGTTTCACGACAGAAAATTAGTGTGTGCTTGTTGTTATCAATTTAGACAACGTAATTGTACATCACGATATCTTGATATATGATTCCGTTGAAGGACGTTAACTTATATTGAATAATTGCCCAGCCCTAACTGTAATAAATATTGCGATTTGTGCTAATGAGACAGAAGACTAGAAGCCGTCATTCGTTTATACGTCTGAATACTGAAAGGTTTTCCCACTCTTACATACCTCTGCAAAAGCACCCAGTGTCTCAACTCAAGAGTCGTCTATTTCAATGTAATAATCTATGGAAAAGTACAAAATATGCAATAACACAGTGCTGGCAATAATGTATTGTATGCAGTGATATTTGTTATTGCATTATCTTCTTAAACCCTGTTACGCAGTAAAAGTTATTTCTAGTGTGATCTTATTTCATATGGTTTTCTTTGTTTGATTTATAGAAAATAATTGAATAACAATTGCGTCATTTGGGAGACGCAATTGTATCCGATACAAACATTTAATGTACTTTATACTAAATTATGTTACGTAACATTAAAGCAAAGTGCTAAAGGAAAAAGTAAATTTTTTTTTTCTGGCAATTGTCAATAAGATTGATAACATTTGTTACATGTTATACGGTCTTTTTTAACTTTTAATGAGTTGTTTTTTTGAATTCTTATACAGATATTTGATAAAAATTCCCCATTTTCTGAACACCCTGTACACGTTTTGCAGGGAAACCACTTACGGTACAGATCCATTTGTCCGACACGACTGAAGCGTGGTGCCGCGACGTCATGCATCCATGGTTGATGCTCCACGCCCTTGACCGGCAGCTGATTGGACGAACGCCTGACGTGGGTTTGGTTTCTCGAGAATTTCAACAGACTGTCATGGCGGCTCGTTGAGAATACGATCTCGTATTTTACGAAAATAGTTCACCGAAACGTGTTTCTGAAAACATTTTAAGAGAGAAATAGGCCGTGCAGTTGCTGAATCTGTCTTCATTTCAGATCGACAAAGGTCAGTTTAAAAGACTTTCGTCTACTTCTACTGGATAGTCGCGTCGCGTTCAACGGATTAATTTGCATAAAGATGAGCATCGGCAAGCTTTTGGACGCGCAGCATTTTTTCAAATGCAGCGCCGCATTCCCAGAATGCTTTGCGGGCGAGTTGAGGCTGCTTGACGCCACCCATAGGAATAGAGTGGAGCGCGGTGCAACAGAAGCGTTGCACAGTCAAATGGATCTGTACCGTTACACTCTGTGTACATTTTGCAAACATTTCCATGTCAAAATAAGATTTAAACATTTTTTTGGAGCTTTTATTTGCTCCATTTGACAGCGATAGTGGGAGAGAGATGGGGGACAACATGCAGCAAAGGGCTGCAGGTTGGACCCGAACCCGGGCCGCTGCAAAGGACCCGGTCCACATGGGGCGCACGCTCCTACTGGGTGAGCCGGAGGTCGCCCTGTCAAAATTATTATTATTATTATTATTATTAGCCGTTTCTGCTCGAGTCATTTCCTACAGAGAAATCCCGGGTGGCCACCAAAGGAATGCTGCGTGGACTAGCCAGACCTTCCTCCGCAGCGCTGTGGAGGAATGCAAGACTACTGAAAAACGATACTGAAGGAGGAAATCACTTCGGCGTAAACGGCTCCAAAAGACGCTTGATGTGAAAGTGACCGTACTGTACTTTTCCATAGGTTAACACACTGGAATAAAGTCATCGTTATATAATAAAGTTTTACCCGCCGACACCCCCCCCCTCCCCCCGGTGTTTCTCTACAGTTTCTACGCCTCGTACCCAGCGGAGCGGCGCCGCTGGTGGTTCCAGATGTCGTCTCTGTGTTCGGGTCGGCAGAACAGCCGGGACGACTGCGCCAGACGCTCCCGGTGCTCCCGCTCCCGCTCCCGGTCTCGCTCGCCGCCGCCGCCGCTGCTGCTGCTGGGTTTGGAGAACAGAGGACAGCCGCCAAACTGCAAGGAGGAGTGGCTTCTGTTGTCGTGGAGACCAGACGAGGACAGCTGACCTCCCGCTGACCTGGAAATGTCCAGTGGTGGAAGAAGTGTTCAGATCCTTTACTGCAGTAAAAGTACTAACACCACACTGTAAACAATACTGTGACAAGTAAAAGTCCTGCATTGAAAACGTTACTTAAAAGTCACGTTACGTAAAAGTCTGTAAGTATCATCAGGAAAATGTAGTTAAAGTATTAAAAGTAAAGAAGAATCCTCCCATTGTAGAAAGTGTGAAGGATCCAACCAGTTGTGTGTTTAATGGTCTGATCATCTCAGCTGGACTTGTAGTCGTTATATTGTCGGCTAGTTTACTTTAGAATCAAACATCAGATGTTATAAACTTCATGCGTTTTGTGTGCAGGAATCTTAAAGGGGAACTATGCAGTTTTTTTTAGCTTAATTTACCTTAACTGAACAGCTTCAGAGTCATTGGAATGGTTATATGCCTTTTTTTCGGGTTGAATGGTGGTCGTCTCGCTTCCCCCTAGCGCCTGCGAGCGGAAAAACCACCCTTGCAACTTTGGGCCGGCGGCCTCAGCGTCAGGAAGTATCGCGTGATATCAGTTCTCCCGATGTAACGAATTGCTTCACAGCACTGCACACATCCAGGAACCGGCTAGCTATTAGAACAAGGTAGCGATGGAGTTTTTCACACTATCGTCATGGCTGAGCCGGCAAAAAAGAAGCAGAAAGCTAGGAAAGCATTGTCGGAGGAACAGAGGAAGAGGAAACGGCAGACTGACCGAGAGAGGAGTCAGACACGAGGAAACATCGGACCTGCATTTTCAGAATGGCGAGAACTGAGACAAACAGAAGCCTGCTTGGCGTTGTTGCTGTTGCACTTGTAAGTATCTTTGGGATAAACTCAGTTTAATCTTTGTATTTCTTGTTATTGTGACCTCAGGATGTTTGCTATTGTCTGTAAAGGTTTTTATTATGATCGCTATCTGTTACGGGCTTACTAGCTGTCTACCTCAGTGGACATGGCTCTGTGCGTTCGCCGGCTTCTTTGAAAACAAATGCACATGACCAGAGGGAGAAGACGGGAGGGGGGGGGAAGAGTCGCCAACGAGTTTTTACGACAGTGTTGCCAAATATCTATTCCGAAGCTGTAGGAGGAGCTCTATAGAGAAACCTGCGAGCAAAAAGCGAGAAAACAGCGAAGAAATTGCCAAAACTGCATAGCGCCCCTTTAATGTGTAAAGTAACTAGTAACTAAAGCTGTAACAGATGAATGTAGTGGAGTAAAAAAGTACAATATTTCTCTCTGAAATGTAGCGGAGTAGAAGTAGAAAGTGGCATGAAAAGAAAAGACTCACAAAAAGTAAAAGTACCGTAGTAAAGTACAGTACTGGAGTAAATGTACTTAGTTACATTCCACCGCTGAAAATGTTGTATATGAATGAATAAACACTAAGTCGGAAGGAGGTTGTAGTGAATATAAAAAAAGACCAGGTTTAAAACTTTGTATTTTTAATCAAAGTTACAAAAGAGCTTCCTATTAGTGTCTTGAAAGGACAATACAAATGTAAACAAATGTAAAGACATTTAAGACTTTTAAGGCCTTTTCTCCCCCCAAATATTGTATATAAGACATGTTTAAAGGAACACGCCGACTTATTGGGACTTTGTCTTATTCAGCGTATCCCCCAGAGTTAGATAAGTCCATACATACCCTTCTCATCTCCATGCATGTTGTAACTGTCTGACGCACCCACTGCTAGCCTAGCCTAGCTTAGCCCAGATCCTGGAGGTAACCGGCTCCATCTAGCCTACTGCTCCCAATAAGTGACAAAATAACACCAACATGTTCCTATTTACATGTTGTGATTTGTAGAGTCACAGCGTGTACAAATAACAAGGTCACATGACACACAGCCATCTTCTAACCGTATACATACTGGGAACTATATTCTCAGAAGGGGAAGCACTGCTACTTCTGCTACTTGGGCGGAGGGATTAAGCGAACTCCAGGCGAACTCTCTGCCACGGGGCTTCTCAGGTGCTGCGAGAAAATCACTCCGCCCAAGTAGCAAAAGCTTCGCCTTCTTAGAATAGTTCCCAGTATGTATACAGTTATTTTGTCACTTATTGGGAGCAGTAGGCTAGATGGAGCCGGTTACCTCCAGGATCTGTGCTAAGCTAGGCTAGAGGTGGGGGCGTCAGACAGAGTTACAACACGCACGAGATGAGAAGGGTATGTATGGACTTATCTAACTCTGGGGGATACGCTGAATAAGACAAAGTCCCAATAAGTCGGCGTGTTCCTTTAAGACTTTGAACACCCCGCGGGTACCACCATCATGCGAGCCGACGTGGAGGCGCTCACCTGCTTTTAGTGATTCTGCGAGGTCCGTTATCAGTTGGCTGCTGGTACTGATGAGGACACAGAAAAGGTCAAAGGTTACGTTTTTCTCGACAAGAGTCACCGACCACAAACCAAACACAAGCAGAAAATATAACAAGCGGCGATTTCGCGGGTTCAAACCCTTTCTTGGCCAACAGAAGGATGTAAATGGACTGCATTTATATAGTGCTTTTCTAGTCTTAACGACTACTTAAAGCTCTTTTACTTATTACAGGCACCTTTCACTCACATTCATACACTTTGACATCGGACTGCAGGGCCTGGGATTGAACCACCAACCTTCTGTTAGGGGAACTCTCTACCACCTGAGCTACAGCTGCCCCTAAAGGGTGATTTATGCTTCTGCGGAGGCTCCTCGCAGAGATTTTGCCGTAGCCTATGCAAGGGGCTGAAGTTTATACTTATGCGTTGGTGTGTGCGTCAATCTCTTTAAGAGAATAGCAGGGCCGGCGTGTGTGTGTGTGTGTGTGTGTGTGTGTGTGTGTGTGTGTGTGTGTGTGTGTGTGTGTGTGTGTGGTAGAGAGAGTGATTGTCTTCAGAGTGAGTAGTGACTCTAGAGTCATAGTGAGAGAAACAAAGTGTCTCCTAGGGTTCTGCTGATGGATGATATCATCGTCCTGATTTGTGAACACCAGTCCCTCCAGAAAAACGCGATTATGCGATCGCATAATTCAATGCATCATCAGCCAAAGTCCGCATATTTATGCGGGGGCAGCATTTTTTCAAATACGCCGCACTTTCGCCGCATGAAATATGCAGGGCTTGCTTGATTTCATAATCCCCCCATTTTCGTTGCAAAAAAGTCACACACATCTTAGCAGAAAGTTGAAAAATGTTGCGTTTACTTCACACAAGAGCAGCCATTTTCCCCTGTTGCCATGGGAACGTTATGAAGTGACGTAATTACGCGACGTGAACATCATCGAAAAGCTGCAAACCCCGCGATGAAGCCACGAGGAAACCGCAGTTTTTGCAAGCTCCCGCAACTTCATCGCATAAAATTGCATAAATATCCCGCATATTCCATCGCATTTTTTAAGAAAACGTGCCGCGTAATCAAGGATTTTTGCTCGCAACAATCACAAAAAAACTCGATTTGAGCAGACTGGATTGGCTGTAGTGATAAGGTCTATCTCTCTCCCTGTCAGCAGTAGCTCGCTCTACCTGGACTAGTAACGTATCAGCATGCGGTAAGGTCATGCTCTGCGCCTCAGCTTGGACAGCGGTCTCGAGCGAGACCGACAGAAAAGGCGTTAACGTGGAACGCTATCACACTTTCCGTTCTCCCCTCATTGGACTAAGTTTGTGGACACTACTGTGTGCGTGCATCAATAAGTAAGTCTGATGTCCTGTGGGTACTGGACAATGTTATACAGGATTTATGAATGTACGTTAGCAACAGTAGGCTAATTCACGAGGGTGCTATTTTATGTGTGAGCTAATATTGCGCATCTGTTCATTTGCGCTGTAAGAGTTATGTTTCTGCATATTGAATGCGTTATTCAGTGCAAATATAACCAAGAATGTAGTTTAATCTCAGTAATGATGGTATATTAGGTTATCACTGTCGATCTGTTAAAGGCAAACGTTACGCAGGTCACGGAGAACTGATTGAGTATAGACTTTACTGCACCGTAGTTAAGTGAAAGTGGGTCAAGTTGTAATTTCCTGCCCCTACCAGCAGGCGGCAGCATAGCCATGTAATACTGTCTATTTACAGAGGGCATTTAAATGTATATCTGATCGTTTCTATGTTAACTGTTAGCCCATAGTAGTAGAAAAAAATATTGATGTAAAGAGATATAGTAAAATAAAAAGTGCTTATCCCCCCCCTCTGGGTCGCCATTCCATTTTCACTTTCTCACAGCCTACTGCATTGAACGCTCCACCTACGTAAACACCTTCCCGTAATCAACGGCGCCGTCATTACGTCTGCCAGCGTAGCAGAAACCAAACCCCCGTCAAAAAGCCCAATATTCAGATGAATCCAAAGCCGAATCCTGGATTCGGTGAATCCCTAATCTTCACACATTCATATCCAGTTTGAACGGAGTCACAATGCATTGTTACATCCCTTTTTCATAGTGTAGACTGGACAATCAGCCGGGTTCATGCACAGGTTTGGAAAAAAGTCTAGAAAATAAATTGTATTACTTCTGTGTTGAAATGTTTTAGGGGGGGGGAATGTGCTCTGAAAAACGGAGAGAGAGAGAAGTCTGAGAAGTGGGTGAAAACATAACCGAACAAGTATTATTATAACTGCAGTTAATGGTAGTTTTTATTATGACACTACTACCTTTTCTTGCCGTGAGTCGGTAGAGAATAAAGTTAGTTTTATGTTGTGTATAAACTGTGTCTGATCTAAACCAGGGCTGTCAAACTCATGAATTTGGCTCATGGGCCACGTAGTTGTTAGTCCCGTCCCACCGCGGGGACTCTGTGTACCTTGTAGTGGTTGCACTGCTGCGGGCTGCCGTTGACCTGGTAATACTCCACCAGTCTCTCGGCCAGAGCGATGCGTTGCAGCAGATTCTCGATGAAGCACTGGATTCGAACTTTACCGCACGTCTCCTGGCGAGCCGCCGCTTCCAGGAACTTCTGGATGGTTAGCACCTCCCTGGAAAACAAGTACATTTTTTTTGGAGTTTGAATCAGGGACTGATAGTCACGTAATTTCAGCCTCCGATTGATTTCTACTGCTTCAATTTGACTGTCTTATCCGTCTCTTTTGAGTCCCCCAACTCCATGGAAGGGTTATAATATATCGCTGGGGTGCCCCATTAAGTCAGCACCTGTAAGACTTGTTTTAAAGTGTAATTTTAGGTCCAATGTAGTTTAAATGCATGAATGTCTAAAAATGGTTGAGTGTTGAAAAAAGATTATTAGCCAATGTGAGAGAGAGGTGACGTTCCACGTCCCCAGAGCCAGCGTCTGCTGCCCGGGTCTGGTCCGTCGAGGCTCCTGACCTTCACTGCCACCCATGTGGCAGCGCACCCGACCCCAGCGGTTCCTCCCACAGGTGGTGGGCCCATGGGTTGGAGAGAGAGGTGCCACGTAGCTTTTTCGGTCTGTGCCCGGCCGGGCTCCGTGGCAAACCCGGCCACCAGGCGCTCGCTGACGGGCCCTCCATCTGGGCCCTCCATCTGGGCCCTCCATCTGGGCCTGGCTCCTGACGGGGGCCCCGGGCTTCCTCCGGGCAGGGTCACTCCATCTCTACCTCGTTTTTTCCTTCGCGTCGAAAGGAGCCAGTTGAGGTGGTTCGGGCATCTGGTAAGGATGCCCCCTGGGCGCCTCCCTAGGGAGGTGTTCCAGGCACGTCCAGCTGGGAGGAGGCCTCGGGGAAGACCCAGGACTAGGTGGAGGGATTATATCTCCAACCTGGCCTGGGAACGCCTCGGGATCCCCCAGTCGGAGCTGGTTAATGTGGCTCGGGAAAGGGAAGTTTGGGGTCCCCTGCTGGAGCTGCTACCCCGCGACCCGTTACCGGATAAGCGGAAGAAGATGGATGGATGGATAGCCAATGTGCTTACTTTGTTGCACTCTGTTGTTCAATGTCAGACACCATCATTTATTTTTGATAACATAACATACAGTTCAGATAGTCACACTTATTTAACAAGAGGAGCCAGTAGGGGGCAGATGATGTTACCTTTACCAAAATCCAACTTTTATTTACAGAGTTCAGAGAGTAAGTTCTTTGTGGAATAAAATCCCTAGTAACATTCGTTTTATCACAGGAAAGGACCATTTTAAAAATAAAGTCAAATCTTACCTTCATTTACATTACTTATGAGGTTTCTGATTGTGTGTCTTTGTCAATGTAAGCAACCTTAATGTTAGCCACGTACATGTATTTGTTTTCAAGATATTTCTCTATTTGCTTGGTTTGTTATTGTTTTCATTTAATTTTATTTGTAATTTTTTGCTTTTTGTTACCGTATTTTCCGGACTATAAGACGCACTTTTTTTCATACTTTGGCTGGTCCTGCGACTTATAGTCAGGTGCGACTTATATATCAAAATATTTATAATTTCACGTTTTTAAATGTTATTTCATGCTAAAAACATTACCGTCTAAAGCCGCCAGAGGGCGCTCTAGGCTTGTGACAACTATATGCTGCTCCTAAAGACAACTGAGAAAGAAAAGAAACTGCAGGTGACTGCAGGTAGTAAAATATGCAGCCGAAAACGGTAATCGAGCAGCAGAAAGAAAGTTTGGAGTGAGAGAGAAACTTGTGAGGGACTGGCGAAAAGGTGACTCTTACTGCAATGAAGAAAACAAAGAAAGCTAGTCGTGCGCTGAAAGCTGAATAACTGTTAATGTGTTACGTTAACATACCGGACACCTACCGTATTCAGCCCCTTGTTCTGTGTGCTGCTGTGTAGTTGAATAACTTGCCTTTCCAGATTAAATGTCTGTTCTTGATCTTGGATTTTGTGAAATAAATTTCTAAATAAATGCGACTTATAGTCCAGTGCGACTTATATATGTTTTTTTCCTCTTCATGACGCATTTTTTGACTGATGCGACTTATACTCCGGAGCGACTTTTGTCCGGAAAATACGGTACTTAGTTTTGTTGCCAGATATTGTTGCATGTATTTTATTTTATTTCTTTTTTTTACTTCTTTTCTGTATATGTTATGAAATGTTTTAATATTGTTTGACTAAATGTAGTGTTGGACCCCAGCAAGACTAGCTGGTCGTCAAGGCGTCAGCTAATGGGGATCCTTAATAAACTAAACTAAACCTTCATGGCTAAAGAGGATAAATTATGAGCATAGCTTTGAGCCACATGTCTGTGAATGTAAAGGTTGGTAAAGGTCTCTTAATGCTGTGGACACTTAAGATTAATCCGGCAGCACAAAACACTCAGCACACTGCATGTAGAATGTATTTTGTAATTGTTTAGTACAGCCCTAAAAGAGTACTCCGCTGAAAAGGTATCCAAATTGATGCAGCAGACCCAGAACAAGATTTATTTTTACAGCAAAAGCAGATTGTTTAATTCCGCAGATTTTAATTCTGTTTCACTGCTTTAAAAATTCAGTTTGGGTCTGATGATGATATCTCTTAGTCTGGCTATCACCAGACCAGGCTCAATCTTTTAAAAGGAACACGCCGACTTATTGGGACTTCGTCTTATTCAGCGTATCCCCCAGAGTTAGATAAGTCCATACATACCCTTCTCATCTCCGTGCGTGTTGTAACTGTCTGACGCACCCACTGCTAGCCTAGCCTAGCTTAGCCCAGATCCTGGAGGTAACCGGCTCCATCTAGCCTACTGCTCCCAATAAGTGACAAAATAACGCCAACATGTTCCTATTTACATGTTGTGATTTGTATAGTCACAGCGTGTACAAATAACAACGTAACATGAGACACAGACATCTTCTAACCGTATACATACTGGGAACTATATTCTCAGAAGGCGAAGCACTGCTACTTCTGCTACTTGGGCGGAGGGATTTGCTTTGCAGCAAGCCTTTCTGAGAATATAGTTCCCGGTTTGTTTATGGTTATGCCGCCGCTCCAGGACCTATACGCCACCAGGACTCTGAAGCGTGCTGGAAAGATTGTGGCTGACCCCTCCCACCACGGACACAAGCTCTTTGAGCCACTCCCCTCTGGCAGGAGGATGACGTCCATTAGGACCAAAACCTCACGCCACATAAACAGTTTTTTCCCCTCCGCCACTAGTCTTATTAACAAGGCTCGGAATCCATCCTGACTCTCTCCACACCCCACCTCTGGCTCCTCATGCCACTGTACCTACTCTGCTGTAGCGTCCCTTTTCACTACTGTTTAACTTATTTTACTATTTATTTAAATTTATTTTATCGTTATTAATACGTACTGTGTGTATATGTTTATACTTATATTGTTTATATCTTTTTATCCTTCTTATATTTGTATGTGTAACATGCTCCAACAACACCGTGACAAATTCCTCGTATGTGCAACGTACTTGGCAATAAAGCCCTTTCTGATTCTGATTCTGATTCTTCTTAGAAAAAGTGTGTCATGTTACGTTGTTTTTTTGTACATGCTGTGACTCTACAAATCACAACATGTAAATAGGAAAATGTTGGTGTTATTTTGTCACTTATTGGGAGCAGTAGGCTAGTTGGAACCAGTTACCTGCAGGTTCTGTGCTAGGCTAAGCTACCGGTGGAACCGTCAGACAGTTACAACATGCACGGACACGAGAAGGGTATGTATGGACTTGTCTTACTCTGGGGGTTACGGTGCATAAGCTAAAGTCCCAATAAGTCGGCGTGTTCCTTCAAGATTGAACATTAGTCTGGGGAGTCTGCTCTGTATTTTTTACTGCACATGAGGCGTGATCAACGGGCATAGTTCAAATGACACGGTACGCAATTGGACAGTCCTTCAACCAATCAGACCGACGATCCGGGTGACGTAGCAGCGACAGCGGCATCAACGTGTTAAACCCGCCAATAGTACGCCAGGTGGATAAGCCAGTTTGTGATTGGTTCCCGCAGATTTGTAATGGAAGCAGGATAGAAAGACGTACAGGTTTCCAGCCTGAGCTGCAGGGAGGAATCAGATCGGGCTGGGTTTACCCAGTCTAGACATCTTTGGTTCTGCTGCATCGATCTTTCAGTGGAGTACTCTTTCAGTTCTGTACCAAACAATTACAAAATCTAACTACAGTATGCTGGGTGTTTTATAGGAGTGGGGGGAAAAAATTGATACAGCATAGTATCGGGATATTTTCTGTGGCAATACTGTATCAATACACAGACGCCAAGTATTAAGCTAATATTTATATATAATATTTAATTATACATACGGATATATAGGGTTGGGTACCGAAACCCGGTTCCACTATGGAACCGGTTCCTACGTAAACAGTAGTATTTGGACCGGATTAGAACACATATTTCGGTTCCTCATTTCGGTTCCGACTGAAATATTTTCCCTCTGTCGCTCCGGACAGCGGCAGACTCTTTTTTCTTTCTCTCTTTTCTGCCGAGTGGTGCACGTGCCCGCTCGTGGTGTGAAGCGCGTGTCTGCGCTATTCCCCCAACGTGCACTCTACTATCACAGCTGATAGACGGATTTTTGTACACGCTCCGAAACGGACATACAAATATCACACTTTCTCTGTAGTCTACCGTTAGCTAGCTATCGTAAATGTAGGCTACTTTTAAAAGGCATATTAACCATTCACTGCACATGATCGCTAGTAGACATATTACACTTGCTCTGCTAGTCTATCGTTCAGGACAAGACCCTGTAGCCTGGTGGTCGGGGAGGCGGGACAACTTCCCCAAATTGTCTGCCCTTTCAAACTCCCACCTGTGTGTCCAGGCCTCTTGGACACCATCTGAGAGAGTTTTCTCCTGTGCAGGACATGCCATACGTCAGGAGAGGTGTCGTATCTCGCCAGAGAAGGCAAATATGGTCATTTTTCTGCAAAAGAACTGCTAAAGTTTGAAGGTGGTTGGCATACCAACTCAACAATATTTATTTTGTTGTTACTTGTTAATAGTGTAATTATTTGTTAAATTATTCTAGTTATGTGTTAGGTGACTTAGGTTTACTTATTATTTAAGTAGGCTACTTTAAAACGTTAATATATTGTTCAATTTAAATAATTTTCAATTTAAAAAAAAAACTCCATTAAAAAAAAAAAGCCTTTCTTTTATGTCATTTTTCAGTTTTTCAAGAATCGGTTTAGGAATCGGAATCATTTCAAAAGTACCGGTTCGGCATCGGAATCGTAAAAAATCCAAACGGTACCCAACCCTACGTATATATGTGTGTTGGTCAGTTTGTCTGCTTGACAATCCCATTTTGCAGCAATAAAATTGAAGTGAGATGAACAAACAGAGAAATGTATCTTTTTAGATCAGACAGATGTTGACAAATGTTTCCTTTTAGGGACATCATTTGAAATTGGGAAAAATTTGAAGCTGGAAAAAAGGTAATAAATTGCAATATATCGCAGAATATTATTATTATATAATATTATATTATAATCCCTGTTGCCTGTTTACCTCTCTCGTCGTTCCAGCTCGTTCTCCGAGGCGTTGAGCTGCTCCCTCAGCGCGGCGATCACCATGACGGCTACGTCCACCTGCCGGCTCAGCGACCTCTCCCTGTCGGCGACCTCCTGCCTCTCCTGGGCCAGGTGCTGCGAGTGAGCACGCTCACACAGGAGCTCCGTGTCCGTCTGGGCGAGTTCCGTGCTCACCTTGGCCAGACGGCGCTGCATGGTGCTATCAGCCGCCTGCAATATTCTGGCCAGCCGCCGACGCACCGCGGCCGAGGCTGCTGCCGTCTCCAGACCCGAGTACGAGTTCTGCTCTGGTGGGGACAGTAAAGGAGACGAGTCACTGCCGCTGTAATCGCGATTATCAATTACTGAACCAACTGCTGAACTATGCTTAAAGCAACACTACAGAACTTTTCCCGCTTCGGTCCCCCTACAGGTTGGAAGCAGAATTGTCCCATTATGTTTCATTGACACTACAGATCTGCTACCCGATCTAGCAAACTTGCATAGTGCGGTTATAGCCAGTAGAGAGCCGCAAAGCGAATGCAGAAATGCCGTTCACCCTGTTACGAGTTGATAAACCACTGAAACGATTTTGGAAACATTAAGTTACAAAAAATTAAAACGTGTCGGGTAGCGCGAGTTGTAGTTCCAATGAGACAACCTGTAGGGGGACCGTCCCCCTACAGGTTGTCTCATTGGAACTACAACTCCCGTCGGGTAGCGAGAGTTGTAGTTCCAATGAGACAACCTGTAGGGCTAAAAGTTACATAGTGTTGCTTTAAAGGAACACGCCGACTTATTGGGACTTTAGCTTATTCACCGTATCCCCCAGAGTTAGATAAGTCCATACATACCCAGCCCTGTGGTGAGGAGCAGAGAGCCTCAACAGTGCTTTTCAGGTGCTGCGAGCAAATCCCTCCGCCCAAGTAGCAGAAGTAGCAGTGCTTCGCCTTCTGAGAATATAGTTCCCAGTATGTATACGGTTAGAAGATGGCTGTGTGTCATGTTACGTTGTTTTTTTTGTACACGCTGTGACTCTACAAATCACAACATGTAAATAGGAACATGTTGGTGTTATTTTGTCCCTTATTGGGAGCAGTAGGCTAGATGGAGCCGGTTACCTCCAGGATCTGGGCTAAGCTAGGCTAGGCTAGGCTAGAGGTGGGTGCGTCAGACAGAGTTACAACACGCACGAGATGAGAAGGTTATGTATGGACTTATCTAACTCTGGGGGATACGCTGAATAAGACAAAGTCCCAATAAGTCGGCGTGTTCTTTTAAGGTGTCTGCAAATACAATTTAAACCAGCCAATCAGAGACTTTCTGAGACACAGACATTCAATGAAATAACTTATTCTGATTGCAAGCATGGACAGGGTTACTGAATTAACGTTTGCATTCGAGCCGCAAAGATTAATCAACTATTTAAATGTATGGCTCCGCCTGTGTTTTACTGTAACAAAGTATTTTCACAGATGAGTGTTTACAGACAGACAGACAGAGATAAAGTCTGTCTGTGTTTGCGTGTGTCGACGGTTTCAGCGGAGTCATGACTAACAGATGTTATCTAACAAAGAGCTGTAAATGATAACGGAAACAACAGACTAGGGATGCACAAAATCCAGATTTTTGGGGTTCGGCCGAATACCGAATCCACTGGTTAAGATTCTGCTGAATACCGAATACCGAATCCTCCTCCCATCCTCAGTCCATTAACACAGTAAACACATTAATGAAGTAAACAACGTCCACAGCCTCTAACAACTTAATGTTGAATCTGTTGAATACTTATCACAACACTTTCGATATAATATTGTGTATTTTTAAGATGTTTTTTAAACTACAGTTACAGCGGGGCGACTAGGTTGGAAACTTAAACATAGATATATTTTTAAATCTCCAGTTAGCTTTCAGCACTGACTTAATGTACGTAAGGCCCTATGGAGCCTGTATTACATCTTTTTTAAATTCTTAATTTTGCGATTCCGTCCGTTATTTGGTATCACTGAAACTATTGGGCTCTACATTAATGCTGCCATCAGTCTGGGACTGGCCCCAGCCGGACCCTCGCTAGGGGTGCATGATATATCGACTCAATATCGTTATCGCGATATTACGTTGCGCAATATTATATCGAAAGTGTCGCGATAAGTATGCAATATTTAGTTTATTTTGTGGAGCGCTGCGTCCCGTCCGTTGGCTGTGTGGCTTAGTTGTGTTTGATCTAGAGCTTGAAACGCTGTAATGATCATGTTTCATTGGCCAGTTACCGTGGTTACCGTGCCAACTGCACATGTTAGTGCACGTCAGTGCACGGGTCCACTACGTGACAAACCCTATGGAGCGTACCACGTGTGTGTATATTTCAACAGAGTGACAGTGTGAGTGAAGAAATAGATAGAGATAACTAAACGGAACGAATCAGAGAAGAGAAAGAAAAGTTGTGTCCTGTTCTCTTTATTTATATATTTATACTGTCCAACCAGTAGAACATGTCCTGTCCTGTAGACATGGTCCTTATTTATATATTTATACTGTCCAACCAGTAGAATATGTCCTGTTCTGTAGACATGGTCCTTATTTATTTATATATTCACGTTGGACCAGTCCAATATGACCGTCAGTTGAAATAAATCTTGTGTTGTAAGAAAACTTGTTTAATTTGTTATGAATCTACAGTATTTTGATCGGTTTCCCGTAACTTTTGTAATTTTATATATGTTTAACTTTTGTAATTTTACATATGTTTAACTTTTGTAATTTTACATATGTTTAACTTTTGTAATTTTACATATGTTTAAAAATATCTAAATTAATATCGATATCGCAATATCACATTTTGTTAATATCGTGCCACCCTAGCCCTCGCTGAAAAAAAGACCCTTGCCACTGGGCCTAACAACTTTTCTGGGGGAAACCCTGAACTCTGCTCCAAAAAGTAAAGTAAGAAAGTAAACCTGAACGCACCGACCAGGTCCAGGTCGACATCCGGGTCCGGTTCTGGCGGGTGTCCTCGAGGAGCCGCAGGGGGGACCGGCAGGTGATGGTGACATGTGTCTGACTTTTTGACGTCCTCCTCATTTCTACCTCCATCTCTCTCTTCACCTTCATCGTCCTCCTCTTCTCTCACGTCTTCATCTTCTGTCCCAAATTCCTCTTCGTCTTCCTCCTCATCATCATCATCCTCCTCCTCCTCCTCCTCCTCCGCCTGGGTCCCGACGCCGACACTCTGGGTGCGTCTCCTCGCAGAGCTGTACGAGCGGAGGCACTCGCCGTCTCTGCTGTCACTGAGGGAGCGGACGTGAGGCGGCCGCCACGCGCTCTGCTGCCCCCTGCGGGTCGGCAGGCTCATGTCGTGCCAGGGGATCGCCGCCGACAACGGGTCGGGGAGTTTGCCCGTGATGCTGAAGCTGCCGGAGGTCACGTCTGGCGAGCGGTACGAGTGGCGGTACTCCAGATGGGCGCGGAGCGAGGCCAAGCTGCGGAAGCGCTCCTGTTCGCCACAGCGGGGGCAGCGGAAGGGGAGGTCGCAGGAGGTGGCAGTGGCGGTGCCGGCGCCGCAGGCCTGGCCGTTCCTCTCCAAGAGGAAAGAGCCAGAACCTCTGGAGCACAACTTCTGCTGCATCACTCTACACCGGGAACACAGAGAAGAATCAATGTATCAATACCAGTGTTGGTATTGATACATTGAGAAAGTAGTTGGGTGAAAAAAGTTTAAAAACTTTTTCAGGTAAAACGTAGTGTAACGCGCTACTACTGAAAATTTGGTAATGAAACGTAGTTCCTTTTTCAATTCGGCGCAACGTTACTTTTCCCAGGGACATTTGACAGCGACAGCTGCCTTCTCAGCTGCGCGCTCACTAAGCTCCACACGGGCCGTGACAGAGGCTGGTAGCAGAGTAATCACGGCAAGCGAGAAGCAGCCAAAGCTAACTTTTGAGAGCTTTTTAAACTTCGTGGTTTTTTGCTGGACGGCGCTCTGAGCCAGGCAGACACAAAGCTGACAACCTCACAGATGGATGCGGTGGAGACGGCCTCATACATACACCTAGCGGACCGCTGTGGACTTGTGTCGGTTGCACGGACACGCAAGGATTTCCAGAAAAGAGGCTGCATGTGTCTACGACAATGCACGGACCATCGTGGCTGCGCGACCGGTACAAGTCGATACAGACATTACATAGTATACACTAACACCGTGTAAAGCCGATGACCTGCTGATGGGCATTCAACCCGCGCTGGACTCGTTCATGATCAATCAGCCGTCACTCTGTGAGGAGAGAATCCAGTCTGCGGTGTAGTTCAGACACTTCACTGATGAACCAGAGATCGGCTTTATGGTCAAAGATAGTTTTTGTATAATTAACTTCAGTCTCTGCCAGAGACGTCTGCTTTTAAAAGTAACGTAAAAGTAACGAGTAAAGTAAAAAGTTACTTTCCATAGGGGGTAACTAAGTAAAGTAACGGATTACTTTTTTAAGAAGTAACGAGTAACGAGCAAACACTACTTTTTAAAAGTAACTTCCCCAACACTGATCAATACACATAGAAACTATTTTGAGAATTGATTATTCCTTTATGTCCTTTACAAACAGAACTGTATATCTTCCAACGTATTCCCTGTTATAGTTCTTAATGTATATTATTTTCTTGTTTGTCAAGCAATTCTATTATGTTTACATTCTTGTCTTTTCATAGTCATAGTTAATATTTAATAATAAGCTATTGAACTGTTCAATTTTGCACTACCACCACAGCACACACTCTACCATAGCAGCTTATCATAATAATTTCATCACATGGTCAGTCCATACCAGACCTTTGTAATCACTTCACAAATTGTTAACTCTTTAAATTTCTGTGAGTGATTTTTATGTATGATAGATATATGTGTATGTGTGTTTGTTGTGTTATGGTTGTCTAAGCTACTGGATGCCTAAAATTTCCCTCGGGATGAATAAAGTATCTATCCATCTATCCATCTATCTATCTATCTATCTATCCATCTATCCATCTATTTATTGAAATATATTTTTAAATCATTGTAAACTGAACATCTTAGGAGTTTTGGACTTTTAGTCAAACAAACAAAAAAAGGCATTTAAACACTTCTTCTTGAGCTCTGAGAACTGACATTTTCTGAGATTTTATAGACTTAACGTTAATCATAACGCAGGCAGGTAATACCTACCCAGAACAGTAATCTCCTCTGTCATGCAACACTGTGGGGACATCGACTAAATCTAAGTTTGAAAAACTTCTTTTGAGGCCAAAACATGTTAATTTGGTGTAGGGCAGTCCTCGACTAAAGATATTGTTAGTCGACTAACACTCTTTCTCTGTACTCAATATTACTTTGTCAACTAATCAATCAGCTGAGTTAATGGACAGATCTGTAAAACTCAGATTCTCCACAAAGTATCATGCAAAAGCACCACTTGTGTTTACCACAGATGTGGTCAGAAAGGTTTTAGGAAATAAGTCGACTAAGAGGGTGCAGCCCTAATTTAATGTCTTAATTATACTTTTTACATCTCTGTTAACATAGCCATTATTGAGAGAAAGCACTTAAGCATGTTATTAAGCACTATAACATCTGATTCCAAACTTTTGAACTGCATTGTATATACATTAGTTGATATATAATTCCTATAATCAAATCAATGTACCACCATGTAGTAGCTTGATGGTAAATTGATTTGGATTGTGCACCTGCCCAACATGAATAAACCAAGATGACAGCAGGTTATCTAAGCAGGTATTCTCCACACAAATAAAACACACGTTAGTTTCCCTTTAGTGGCCACTTAATAATTGCATAACAGGTTATTAAACACCACCTTAAGCATCATTAGCCAGCTGTACCTTAGCGAGTATTCTTCCCCATGATGGCGAAGGCATATCCCGCCCTACTCTGCCTTACTCTGCCTCTGATTGGCTTACCCTGACAGTCCCTACCCTAATCCCAACCAATCCTACTCCTCACGCATGAACCTAACCAATCCACACATAGCAGGCAACGCGTACTAGCCAATCAGAGGCAGAGTCATGCCTTCGCCATCCTACTTTTATTTTTTAGCGTAGTGTTAGCTTTATTAGCTGACTGTTGCTGCTCTAAAACTAACGGTAGCTAGCTAACAGAAAACATTCGCTGAATCATTATTAAACAGAAAGCCTGTAACGCGCCGCTCTTACCGGTTTATCAGCAGACTTTAATAAACGTCTAACCGTTAGTGTCTGGGGATGTCATGTCGCAGATGGAGACCAACAGCAGCCTGCATGATGTCATTCATTCAGTACGGTGGACGACCGTTAGGTTAGCAACAGATCAATAACAACACTATATCCGGTTTGCCCTTTCAGAATAAAATATACCCGGAGATCCAGCTAACCCTTTCAGAATAAAACATACACGGAGTCGGTGTGATTGTTATTTCAGGTCTGGATTATCAATGACCAATCATTGACTGTAAATATTAAGTGACCAATTCGATTTTTTTTTTTATTTTTGACCAGAAATGGAAGAAGTAGGCCTACTCACTTCTTTTTACCTCTTTATACCAGTGCTTGAAGTGGAAAAAACGGTACCGGTACTCTCTTGCATTGGCAAATCATTATGACATTTGAGATTTCTACAGTGAAAAACTAAACTTGGAGATATTACTGGTACAAATGTATGTATTTATTAAAACAAGTCGTGTGTGTGTGTGTGTGTGTGTGTGTGTGTGTGTGTGTGTGTGTGTGTGTGTGTGTGTGTGTGTGTGTGTGTGTGGGAAGGGGCAGAGGAGAAATAGAGAGAGGAAGCAGACGTGTAGATGCGACCGGAGCATAGTTGGTGAAATAAGTTTAAATGTTGTACGCAGTGTGTGCGGTGTCCGAAACAACCTCCACACACATTTTTTTAGTTTTTAGGTTTTCAGCAGTGAAAAATCTGTTAAGGTCAGGCTGCAGGCATCAGACAGCTTTTCCGAACTAGCGTCCGTGGCTAATGCAAACTTCTGATAGGGTGGGCCGACTGCTTGCCTTTACGTGATTTGTCAAGATCCGAGGTAAATCACATAGTGTCCTCTGGGTAATGTAGTTTATATAACGCTTTCTCTGTCAGTGGTAGAGTACCGGCTACATGCGAGAAGTAGCGGTACGCAATAAAAAGTGCAGGTACGCTTAAGAGTAAAATGTAGAAGTGCCGGTACTGCGTACCGGTGAGTACCGGCCCACTTCGAGCACTGCTTTATACTTTAAAGGTACACTGTGTAGTGTTTTAAGTATTTTATTAGCTAAAATCAATGTCTTCATTCATAAATATGTCCTCCTTGGTGTAAAATTACCTCTGCCAATGATCGGACTTATCCTCGTAGGTGAAGAATTTCTTATCTGTATCTACATTGGACGGGTAAGTCCAAGGAAGCTTCCACGTTGTTCCGCCTTTTTGAAAAAATAGAACCGCTGAGAGGGACATAAAGCACTAGCCGACCTGTCTAGCTAATCCACAACGCGTTTTCGTTCAGAGCCAGCGTCACGTGACTGAAACCAGCTGAAACGGAGAAGGAGATGACTGAAAGGCGCTTGTCACTGCCCCCGGCAACTTTGAAAGCCTGCAACTGCACTTTAGTTCATAATGGAGGAGCATACTTATGCCGAGCCACAGGAGAAGGAATCCTCGTAGCCAAAATAGTGACAATTGGAAGACATGTTGTCATAGCTTCTTGGTACAAAACGGCTACCGTAGATGCAACACGCATTTGAAAAAGCGAGGCGTTAGAGAGCACTATTCGTTTGAATGCAAAATACAATTTCACCGTTAGATGGGAGAAATTCCTACACAGTGTACCTTTAAGTCAGGGGTCTTCAACAGTGGTGTAGTCTACGTCAGCGATTTTTCAATAGGTGAGGTGCACCTCCCCTGGGGGGCACCAAAGAGCCACAGGAGAGGCGCGACACGCAAAGAAAAAATAACTCTGTATGAAGCTCTATTGATATTGGTAATTGTGCGTGTGTGTATTAGCTTTAAAATGCATCGTTTCCTTGTCCCAAGTCATCAGAAGTCAGCATGAAGGGAGGAGACAGGACCCAGCAAAAAACTTAGGAAATATGACCCTTAGTAATTTGGAGAGGACACGATGGGAAATAAGTGCGTAAGAAATCCGATCTCTTTCCCCGCCACACCCCGTGATGGACTGTCTGCAGGAGGAGGCCCTTAAAAACAAATACAGATCAAGGCTGCAGGTGGAGGACGAACACCTCTGCGCATCAAAAGCACGGCCTCATGTTCCCACTGATATGGACGATTACATTGAAACTCAAAGTTGTGTTGTCTTGAATGCATAAATTGGTTGGGCCGGTTGATCCCGCTCTTGTAGCGCAAATGACGTGAATGGTGCATTTTGTTTGTTGTTTAAATCTGAGGTTTTATGTGGCTGAAATCGTTAAAATGCAGTCAATGCAGTTGACTTTTAAAGGTCCCATGGCATGAAAATTTCACTTTATGAGGTTTTTTAACATTAATATGAGTTCCCCCAGCCTGCCTATGGTCCCCCAGTGACTAGAAATGGTGATAGGTGTAAACCGAGCCCTGGGTATCCTGCTCTGCCTTTGAGAAAATGAAAGCTCAGATGGACCAATCAGGAATCTTCCCTTTATGACATCATAAGGAGCAAGGTTACCTCCCCTTTCTCTGCTTTACCCGCCCAGAGAATTTGGCCCACCCATGAGAAAGAGAGAGACATCATGGCTTTCAAATGAGCAAAGTGGCAGTTGGTCAAGGCCACACCCCCACCCTCCACCTCAATAGCATTTAAAGCTACAGACACAGAAATGGCACATCCTAAGGAAAGCTCATTGTGGGACTGGCTCTAGTGGCTGTAATTCTGCACCAAGGCTGAATTTCAGGAAAGAGACTTCAGATACAGTATTAGAGGACCACTAAGGTCTATATAAAAGAGACTTCAGATACAGTATTAGGGGACCACTAAGGTCTATATAAAAGAGACTTCAGATACAGTATTAGGGGACCACTAAGGTCTATATAAAGAGACTTCGGATACAGTATTAGGGGACCACTAAGGTCTATATAAAAGAGACTTCAGATACAGTATTAGGGGACCACTAAGGCCTATATAAAATCATCCAAAGAGCACCATGTCATGGGACCTTTAAATGTTATGTGTTCCGTGAACAAACAGCGTTGTCGTTCATTGATCAGAGAGCTGTCCATTGTGCTGCTTTGTTCGAGACGATGTGCATTTCCTTCAAATGTGCGCTTAAGGCCCAGACACACCGCATCGATTTCAGCCGTCCCATTTGAGAAACACTGCTCTGTTCAGTACAGTGCCAACCCACTGACTGTACCAACCAGATTTTAGTCATGTAGGGAAATAGTAGTCGTAAATATGTCGCCTGAGTATGTACCTCCTACACTGAGTCTTGTTTTTGGCTAAAATTAATGCTGCATATGTCAACAAATGCATGACCCTAAATGATTAAGAGAAAAGACAGATTCACCAGCATGTGTCCTGTAACTATACAGTGCTGATAAAATGGTAAGATTATTTTTGAAGAATCTGTAGTGTAACTGTAGCTGTAGAATTATTGTGGCTTCTCATAAGGTGCACATTTGGGCATCTTCCAGTCTTGACTTTCCCACATACAAATCATACAGAAACAATTAATATATATATATATATATATATGCAACTAAGTTGACTGTCTGTTTAAATAGATAAATGTAATGATATTCTGACGAATAAATCCTCTTCTCACAATAGAACCATCACCAAAGACTTAATGATGAAGCTGTGGCTTATAGTAAAATATTTACAGTACTATTTTTAGGCAATATTGTCCGCCAAATGACAAACCGTGAGTGCAACAGTAAACAATAAACTTAAGATTCTTAGTTTAGCATTATATAGTACAAAAGTGACCATGAAGCCCAGATCACAATTCCTACTGTTGATAACACAGAGAAAAAGGTAATTTTTGCGCATTTAAACCACATTTACAGCAGCTGTTTGTCTTTCTTCCTCCTCCCAGAATGCATCTTTATATGCATCTCCGGCCAGTCTTTTCCTCAGAAGAGACTGTGTGCATTCCAAGTGACTCCCCAGAACAAAAGACACATAACAGCTGGCAATGTGAGTGGGTCAGTGCAGCTCTGTGAGCACACCCAATGCTGCGTGGGTTATTATCTGGTCATCGATGGCCAGCCAAAGGTTGGATATCTTGGTAAGAAACCGTAGTAAAAGTCAAGATATGTGGACGCACCAAATGCATGCTTTTGGGGGAACTGCACATTATAGTGTGGTTTAGACCAGTGTTTCTCAAATGGGGGTACGTGTCCCCCAAGGGGTACTTTGGAGGACTGCAGGGGGTACGTGAGCGATTTTCTCTACGTTTTGGTCGCTGTTTTTAAAGTTTTTGTTGCTTTTTGTCACTATTTTTGACCTGTTCTTGCCTTCCTTCCTTCCTTCCTTCCTTCCTTCCTTCCTTCCTTCTACTGTCTTCTTTTTTTCTCCAAGGTTGTCGAAGTTTATTTTTGCTTTTTCGAAAAACAATTTCACCTTTTTCAAGGTTTTTGTCACTTTTTAAGTTTCTCTTCCTTCTTTCTACTGTGTTTTTTTGTCTCTGTTTTCAAAGTTTTTGATACTATTTTCCACCTATTCTTGCCGTACTTCCTTCTTTCTACCAACTTTTTCCAAGTTTTTACGTTTAAAAAAGTTTTTGTTGCCTTTTTTCATCAGCATTTAAATGTTTTTCAGTATCATGGCTGTTGTTTGGTAAATCTATCGCTGGTCAGGGGGTACTTGACTTAAAAACACAATTCAAATGGGGTACATTATTGAAAAAAGTTTGAGAACCACTGGTCTAGACCTATTCTATCTGGAAAGTGTCCTGAGATAACTTCTGTTATGATTTAACACTATAAATAAAATAAATATAAATTGATTTGGACCACTAGTCTGCTGTTTTTTTGCACTTTAAATTTCTATTTTAATCCTTAAACCCAACCAACATCACAGTCCCAAGATATTTGTACTGCTGCACTAGTTCAACTGGTTGATTGTCCATTACAACCGGGGAAATGACAGTGGGATATCACTTGCAACCAACACAGTGATAAAATAATATCCTGACATTGTACCAGGGTGACGTATTTTTGTTTTCATCACAGAAAATGTTATCATATTTGTATACACCCCACCACCACAGTCTCCTCTAGTTAAACCATCCTCTACCCCCTTTTAAATTTGAAAATTGACACTTGGACGATTACAACCCGTTCTCACTCCGAACTCGTAAAATACGGACGTTTGTACAGTGGCTGTCAGCGTCTGAAGCGACAAAAAAAGCGCCTTTCAGCGTGTGTGTAGAACGCACCGGGGAGAGCAGCAGCTACACGGGGTTTGAAGATGACGTAACACTAAAGGCCCAGACACACCAAACAGACGGCCGACCGTCGGCAGTAAAGCCAGTGTGGCTGATCAGTCTCCCCGAGTTGGTCCAAAAAGTTCCTCAGAACACCGAAGAGACGAGACGTAATACGTCTCCATAACAGCAGGCGGCGCTAATCTGTATTGTCGAATGAAATGAAAACAGGCAGCTGATTGGACGAACGCGTCACGTGGGTCTGGTTTCTCCGGAAATTCAAAGCCAGACTGTCATGGCGGCTCGTTCAGAATACGATCTCATATTGGACTAAAATAGTTCACCGAAACGTGTTTCTGAAAACATTTTAAGAGAGAAATAGGCCGTGCAGTTGCTGAATCTGTCTTCATTTCAGATCAACAAAGGTCAGTTTAAAAGATTTTCGTCAGATTTTGAGAGACTCTAGTCACGCTCATCCCGCTCCTCGTTTCTGGGTTAGCTCTCCACCAATCAGATGGGTCATTTGAGTCCGACTGCCGGCAGTGCCCGCCCCGCTGATTATACATGTCAAATCGGCCAAAATGAAGGCCGACGGCCCCTCGGACGGACGACGGCACGGAACACACGGAACAGACTGGAGTCACCGACCTCGCCAGAATGTCCGACGGCCGATTATCGGCTTAGTGTGTCTCGGGCTTAAGAGCGACTACGGTAGCGAGAATCCCGAAATTCAGCGTAGGGAGGTTGGTTGGGGTGGATGGGTCAACAACACAGGAGACCAGAGATCGTGTCCCACGTGTCACGTATCCTAAAGTCGCTTTCTTCTTTTCCTAAACCCAGCCGTCCCGTTCTTCCCGCGTGTCACGGAAACGTAAACCCACCCACAACCTTTTCCTTAACATAACTGCGTGAAAAGGGACGCCAATAGTCCCAACCCAGCGCGTTTAGATAAAGCGTGTTTAGATCTGATGCTAAAGGAGACTTTAGCGTCAATAACAACGGCAAAGGCACCTGACCAAGCGTCCGTATTTTACGAGATGGGAGTGAGAATCTGTTGAGGATTACTTAGCCTTTCTTCATATAATAGCATATGTTTGCTGTTTAAAAAAATAAATGCTAAATTCACTTTATAATGAAACATGTAAAGTAATAACTGGATTGACTCAAAAGGTGTGGTTTTCATCATTCACAGACAACATTAACGGACACTTTTTGATTTGTTCTTAGATAAACTCAAGAAGGCTGCTGTAATTCTGACTGTGTTCGTCCTGTGCTTCCTGCTGCTGTTGTAAGAAAATCAAGATCCATCCATCCATCTTCGTCCACTTATCCAGTATCGGGTCGCGGGGGGCAGCAGCTCCAGCAGGGGACCCCAAACTTCCCTTTCCCGAGCCACATTAACCAGCTCCGACTGGGGGATCCCGAGGCGTTCCCAGGCCAGGTTGGAGATATAATCCCTCCACCTAGTCCTGGGTCTTCCCCGAGGCCTCCTCCCAGCTGGACGTCCCTCCACCTAGTCCTGGGTCTTCCCCGAGGCCTCCTCCCAGCTGAATCACCGTAACTATTTATACCCGCGCTGGTGGTCGCGACACTAGCTGCAGTCTTCTCCTGAACAGAGGTGGCGCTAATGAGGAAAGGCTACAGACTTTGCTCTTTCTATGGACTAGAAGAAGAAGAAAAAGGTAAACAACGGCAGAACTGGCAGCAGCATTGACGTCAATGCTTCCATTTGATTGGATGACCTACTTGGTCGGATCAAGTCTTTCATTCATCATAAAAGAACTCATCTTAAGCCAGTAAGTTTACAAGAGAGACTTGCAGTCACTCTGAGAGTCCTGGCATCATGTTGCCCAGGAGCTCGTTCATGTTTCCTGTTTCCGCTTTGTGCTGAAAAAAAAAAGAGTGGTGTGCGGGCGCACCAGCAAGATCGACGTCATTTTGACGTCACAATGGCGCCCCAGGTTGGGAACGGCCAGTATAATTCACGCTTTACACTCCATGACTTTTTTTGAGTTGAGTTGTAATAGACATAAAGCATTTGCTCTGTTCTTTGTGTCATGACTGTTCAGATTTTCAGTATATTTTGATCATGTTTGAACTGAATAGGCAGCCTCTTGTTGAAGTATGACTTCTTCCTCTTCTTTTTATTGCTGGTCATAGTTGATGTTTATGTTGATCTGCTGGTCATACTTCAATCAATCAATTTTATTTGTCACAGGAAATCGCACGAGGTACAATTCCAGTTAAATATTATCCCATCAGCTCCTTCAACGTGTGCATGATTCATTATAAGGCTGAAATCAATGAAGCAGAATGGTCAGAGCAGCAGCCATTTTATGTGTACCATGAGCTGAGGTTTTGCAGTAATAGTCCAGTCATTTTAAGCCAAAATGTATCCTCAATATGTCCTGAATAAGGAAAAAAAAGCCCCAAAGAATCCCATTAGGGGATAGTTTAGAAAAAGACCTGAATAGCCTATTCATTATTTTTCTCATGTGAATAGGCTAACATTTTTAACCTTTAGACAACGTGACATCATGATTTCGCGTTTAAACATACACGCCACTTTCTAAAGCCAAGTGGCGTGTTATCTGTACGCATTTTGAGCTATCCGCGTGGATGTCTACGCCGTATACAGCGGACGGGTTACAGACTGATCTCAATAAGTGGCGTATGTATGACATGCCAATTCGTATGCCATTTTGGCGTTTTATCAAGACGCAGACATACCGTATTTTCCGGACTATAAGTCGCTCCGGAGTATAAGTCGCATCAGTCAAAAAATGCGTCATGAAGAGGAAAAAAAACATATAAGTCGCACTGGACTATAAGTCGCATTTATTTAGAAATTTATTTCACAAAATCCAAGACCAAGAACAGGAAAGGCAAGTTATTCAACTACACAACAGCACACAGAACAAGGGGCTGAATACGGTAGGTGTCCGGTATGTTAACGTAACACATTAACAGTTATTCAACTACACAGTAGCACACAGAACAACTACCAGGGCGTGGAGACGTAACTGCAGCTTTGACGAGCCTCTCCCAGCAGGACGCTGTTCAAGCACCCATCTGTGGACTCGTTCCTCCAGCTCTGGCCATCTTGCTTTCAGCCCGCGATTAGCCGACTAGCCGACTAGCTTTCTTGGTTTCCTTCATTGCAGTAAGAGTCACCTTTTCGCCAGTCCCTCGCAAGTTTCTCTCTCACTCCAAACTTTCTTTGTGCTGCTCGATTACCGTTTTCGGCTGCGTATTTTACTACCTGCAGTTTGTAATCTGCAGAATAAGATTTTCTTTTCTTTCTCAGTTGTCTTTAGGAGCAGCATATAGTTGTCACAAGCCTAGAGCGCCTCTCGCGGCTGTAGACGGTAATGTTTTCAGTATGAAATAACATTTAAAAACATGTTAAATTATATATATTTTGATATATAAGTCGCACCTGACTATAAGTCGCAGGACCAGCCAAAGTATGAAAAAAAGTGTGACTTATAGTCCGGAAAATACGGTAATCGCTTTTCGGACGGTTGGGTTTAGGAAAACAATCACGTGGTTGGGTTTAGGAAAAGAAGAACGAGACGGTTTGGTTTAGGAAACGTGACACGCTGGACCCGATCCCCGGCCTCCTGGGTGACAGTCCTGTGTTTGACCCATCCACCCCCCCAACCAATCTCCCTATGCGGATTTTCACCCTTTCATACTACTCGCTACGGCGTAAATTGACACGCAATCGCAAGGTAATGTAAGTCAATGGAGACCAAACGGCGTTGATAAACACGCTAAAAAGCGAGTATGCGTCTTGATAACACGCCAAAATGGCATACGAATTGGCGTGTCATACATACGCCACTTATTACTTAATATACTCACTATGACAACAAACAACAATTGCCATTTTTTTGTGTACCAATCAAATGACCACAGGAAACACTATCTATCTTCTATCCAGTTTATTTCTATGAGAAAAATATTTCTTGTTGTGTGTTTTCAGTGTTCCCTGCAGATGTTCCCCCTGAGCTGAGCTCCAGTCTGGACCAGAAGAACCCGGCGCCGGAAGATGCCGATGTCTCCGAGAGCGAAGATGACGCAGAGAAACCTCCGTCGTCACAGCTCCGTCCGAGCCAAGCTGAGGAGAGCAGAGAGGCCGAGCCTCAACAGATGGAAACGGAAGCTGACGGAGAGGACTGTGGAGGATCAGAAGCAGACCCACACAGTCATCTATCATCATCGCCTATCACAAGAGAGAAACCGTTTGGTTGCGATGTTTGTGAGAAAAGATTTCGCCACAACGGCAATCTGCAGTCGCACGTGAGAGTCCACACAGGAGAGAAGTCATTTGTTTGCAAGTGCAGTATCAAGATCAGTATGTAAGATCAGAGCACATGAAAGTTCACACAGGACAGAAGCCGTTTCGTTGTCGTCTTTGTAGGACAAGTTTTAGCCAACGGTCCAGCCTGAGGAGACACACCAGAGTTCACGCCAGAGAGAAACCGTTTGGCTGCTGTGTTTGTTGAAGAAGATTCAGCCAGAGGTCCAGTATGAATAGACACGTGATCCACATACATGGACAGACACCATAAGCAGCACAAACCACATGAAGAATGTGCATTAAAGTGTGTAACTTGTCATTATTAAAATATGAAGAAAAAAAACATTTTGGGTCTGGGCTCTGATTGAGAGGAGATTAATGACGGAGTCAAACAATGTCATGTGGAAATGAGTTTTATTTTTCATCATGTACAGTGATGCACTGTTTTTAATATACGTACAGCACAAACAGTGATTGTTCATGTCTGTAATCGCCTATCAGGGTTCAACAATAAGGCCATGTTCTCTTTTTTTAAGCTGCCAGCGACTGTTTTACATTATAATCCTGTGGAGTACAAACCGTCTTTTCAAAAAAGTCCTGAGCGCTTTTTTATACGCCATCGCCAACTTTTTTCCTGCAGCTTGGAGCGTCTTTTTGTAGTTGAAAAATGTTCAACTTTTCTGAAAAAAACACCCTACGTCAAGCGCTTTTTTTTGACAGCCGACCAATGACAAGCACAGTAGCAAAGACCTGTTGTTTCCATAACAACAACAAACAATGGAGTCGGAGCACAGCGAGTTACGATATGATCGGGTGCTTCGTGTACAGGGAACTTACTTTGTTTTATCTAACATTAGCGCACCTCTCTCTCTCTCTCTCTCTCTCTCTCTCACTCTCTCTCTCTGTTCTTTCTCTTGCTCGCTCCACCACTTTGTTTTATCTAAAAGAAGTAGGTTGTGTCCGAAATTGCATACTCTGCACTACATACTCAACATGTATACAATTGTTCAACAAACTTTTGTGTACATAAACAGTAGTGTGTATCTTTTTGGACGCACTAAGCTATAATTTTCAACATCACTTCGTGAGAAGTCCATTGGTTTCTGTCCGTTTGTCTGTGATGAACATTTTCGTTACTACCACATTGCATTGTGGGATACTTAATGCCAGCGCAGTGTCCAGTGTTTGCATACTGTAATTTTCCGCTGAAAATAGTATGCAATTCACGCACTATTGGTTTCATACTGAGATTTTGGACTTACTTAGAAATCTCAGCTGCTGTTTTTGCCTGGGCTATTAAATAACATGTTAGTATGGAACTTCAGACGCAACCGTACTTCCCACGTGTGGCAGCGGAGGATGTCGATGAAACAACAAAGTTGTCCAAGTTTGCAGCAAGTTCGAGTCCAAGGCAGATAAAAGTGGATTTTTTTTTTTTAAGGAACGTCTTTGTTCAGAAAGCAAATGCTGGAGGGATATGATAAAAGCAAGCAGCATTTTGCTTTTTTGTATATGGGTCAGAACAAAAATGACTTTGGGCTAGTAGAATTATAGACAAAACCTTAATGCTGAACCCTGCCCATAATCTCATCACAGTGTTGTAAGAGTTTCCATGAACACAAGTTCAGGTAGCTGCCAGTGTGAAGAGAAATCATCTGTTATGTGTTTAAAGGGAGACACTAAAGGTGAATAAAGGAGTTCTAACTAACAGATATCAGCATGAAACTTCCCCAGTTAAAGGTGCAGTAGGTAAGCCTTATAAAACTAACTTTCTGCCATATTTGCTGAAACTGACCCTATGTTCCAGTAGAACTACATGAAGCAGGTAATTTAAAAAAAATACGGCTCCTCTGGCACCACCTACAGCCTGTAGTGTGATTTGCAAAATTCCACTGCTCCCTGTTTAGATGCACCAATCAGGGCCAGGGTGGGGGGGGGGTGTCTAACTGTGTGTCAATCACTGATCACGCACACGCATTTCATAGCGTCCTCTCCTCCTCCTTCCCCGCACACCAGCTGCAGATAGGTTTCTCCCTTGTGGGGGGAGGGGCTTAGGAGACTGTTTTGGGCTTTAGCGGAAAGGGGGAAGGGACTGAGAAGTTGTTCACATTTTTTGGCTAAGTCCTGGATCTTCGCAATCCTACCTACGGCACCTTTAAATGCTGACATTAAGACAATTGTTTTTTGTATTGTAAGTTCTTGGAAATCATAAAGCCCAGTGGAGACCAAAAGATACGTGACAAGAGGAAAACTGTTTTAGAACGTTGCAGGAAAAGTTGACGCTTCTGGGACGCACCATAACGCCGGTGGTGGAATATCAAGCATTGACTTGAATGGATGCGATTGCTCGCGGGGGTCGTGGCGCCTCTGGAACGCAGAGCAGACTTGCCCGGTGGAAAATAGGGGTTATGCCAGGATCAGACTACACAATTTTGTTGTCTTTCCCAACAGTCACTATCTCAGACTAGACAGACATATTGCCAAAAATGTTGCTGTGTTTTGGACAGAAGAGTGGCAACACAAGTATGACACCGACCGGCCCCCAGACCGATTATCGCATGCTGTCATGAAGATCACGCGCAAGTTCAGTTTTTCAAGCCGCCATTATGATCTGTTTTAAAATCTGGGAGCCTCACGTGTAGCATTCGTCCAATCAGGTGCAGCCAACCAACGACAAAAAAGTAAACACTGTCCGCCCTTCTACAACCTCGTGGTTGTAGAAGGGCGGACAGTGTTTAATTTTTTTTGTCATTAGTCAATGTGAAGAGCAACAGATAACTGCTAGTGGCTAGCCCACTAGCGTGCAATGCTGGGAAGCGGGTGGTCCCTGCCGCGAAAACAACGCCTATACGGACACTGTGTGTATCTTTCCTTCACCAGACAGCAGCCGTAGCATCTTTCCTTTTTCGCCACGTTTACATATGTGCGCCAGAGAGGCAGACAGCGCTCTCTCTTCCTATTGGTCAGTGTCAAGGAACATGTGGTAGAACATAGTCACATTAGGCGGAAAAAGACAAAAATTTCGGCCATGGTTGACATTCTGCGTCGTGGTGCTGAAGCGTCCCAGACGTTAGATCGCTGATCTTTGATTATGTCACACTAGAGGGAGGTAAAGTCCCGACCCAAATTATCAGGCACGGATTTGAACGTTTGTCTGCGACGTGTTGGGCTGAATTTGTGTAGTCTGATCCTGGCATTAGAGTCAAAGGATTTTACAGAGGGGAACTACTACTGACAGTACAGCTGGTAGTTGAGTTTGTCTCCCAGCCTGGTTCCTGCCAGGTGTTTGTTGAAGGCGTCGTCCATCTCTCGGCTCTGTTCTGGTGTGAAGTGGTTCTTCCAGTCCCCGACCTCGCCTGCTCGGGGACAAAAATATCACGCAGTTTAACCCTCTGATTACAGGAGACATTTTAATTATTTATGTCATTGTATTATTGTTTGTCCTCTCTCTTTCCATCTGTGTGCATTTTTCTCCTGGTAATGCTTGTTACTTACTAAGCTCCGGGGAGCTTATTCCCCGGAGTCCTTATGTTTTCTAGCTTCGCAGATTTCCTTGGATTGTGGTGGCACCTGGATCGTGGTTGCAGCTGCTGCCCTGGTCCTGCTCTACACCCTGCTATGCCCTACACTGCTGCTACCATTATTTCTAGTCATAATTCTATTATCTTTATTGGTACTATAATTGCCACTGTTCATCATACCAACTGCTGTAATTATTTTATATAATATGTCTCCATATCAGTATATCTGTATCAGTGTCTCTGTATTTGTGTATATCTGTATCAGTGTCTCTGTATTTGTGTATATCTGTATCAGTGTCTCTGTATTTCTGTATATCTGTATTTCTGTATAGCTGTATCTGTGTCTCTGTATTTCTGTATATCTGTATCAGATAAAGAGAATAAAGAGATTTTATATGTTTATATGTTATCTGTCTTTCTCTCTTTCTGTTTGCTAACTGATTAAACGATATGAGATACAATGTGTGACTTATTGAGTTTGAGAAGACCCAGGATAGCTGTTTTCCACTGCTGTCAGTTTTTATGCTAAGCTAGGCTAAGCTAGCCCTGCCCCCAGCTCTGTACTTAATTGTTACAATCTCGAAAGTCTGTTTTGTTCTGATTGGTGGCGCCTGTAGCCATAAGTGGTAATTGCATGTGTTTTTCAGAAGTTTTATCGACTGTAGTCATCGCTCTTTTTTTTTTTTTTTTTTTAACCGTAGCAACCGTTTACTCACAGCGCTAACAGAGACCAGAAAAAAAACAGCATGGTGGTTCACACCATAGCCTGTAAAAATGTGAAGGATTGAAAGCACCTTTTCTGAAGATGACGTTTCCCATAGTACCGAGGGAGTTGTTCTCCTTCATGGCGGTAAAGGTGCTCCGCTCTGCGATCTGCTGCACCTGAGCCTCCGTCAGGCTGAAGCCGAAGAAGGTGGAGATCTGACGCACGCCCTCGCTCAGGTCCTGCAGGACAGGAAGCAGAATCAGAGCCGTTACAGACGGACACTTCTACTCAATGTTGACTGGGACTGGTTGTCTCTCTGGGAGTGTGCCTATGTTCCCACAGCCGTATGTTCCCACATTTCTAAGATTTTTTTTCAAAATTAGGTCCTATGTTCCCACAGTTTCCACATTTCTAAGATTTGTTTTCCAAAATTAGGCCCTATGTTCCCACATTTCCTTTTTCATAAATTTGTATCAGATTTTATCCCCCTAACCCTAACCCTAAAAAATGTTGTGGGACGATTGGGCTTAAATTGAAGGAAATGTAGGAACACAAGACCTAATTTTGAAAATGTCCTAGAAATGTGGGAACGTAGGGCCTAATTTTAAGAAAAATCTTAGAAATGTGGGAACATAGGGCTGTGGGAACATAAGGCTGCTCTACAGCGAGTTTCAACTCTCTACAGGATCATTTTTCATAGAAATGAACTGATAAAGTGACTTTTGAACATGTAAAATAATAACTTTATGAATCTTATACAGTTTTTTAAAGCCACAACTTTCTGTCAGACGCACCGAAACAATGAGTGTGTGACGTATACCTGTTTGAGCTCTTCATAGGTGACAATCATGACGTTGGGGTCGTCCATCCTCTTCTCCCAGGCCAAAGCATGATCAAAGTACGACCCCCAGGGAACTACACACACACACACACACACACACACACAGTGACACACACACAGACACACACACAGAGTCACGCACACACACACACACACACACACACACACACACACACACACAGACACAGTTTTGATTAAAACTGGGCTAAAGATAAAGTTTTAAACCAAACTGACATCTAAAACTGTTGTTTAAACAGAGTTTAAATAACTATATTCCATTGTGGTACTGGTTACATGTCTAAATTTGATCATTTTTAGGGCTGGGTTTAAAAAAATAGATTTGCCGATTCAAACCGATCTTCATTTGAATGATTCGATAATGATTCATAAAATTCTGAGATTGATCTTTCAAGAGGCTCGGTTTTAAAGCTAGAGTGAAGATGTTGGTATGACAGGAAACTACACGATTTAAGGAATCCGTGCCGTGCTAAATAACGCTCCACAGTTAGGCCAAATTTTCCAGAGGGAAAAAACTGGCATGGCCGTTTTCACAGATGTGACTTTAGGTCTGCCGTCCGCACTACATATTTATATGTTTTATTTATTATCATAGTTATTTCTGTATTCTACATATTGATTGCTGTCAGCAGCATATTGACTGCTGCTGTGTAAGAGCGTGAAGATCCTCATAGGGAGGATGTTTGGCTCCTACAACACAGGGCTTTCAAGCCGGGGAGCAGAGTTCATGTCCTGAAGAAGTTAAGAAGAAAACACAAGACTTTCACGGTCACCTTTTGTCAGCTAGTCTTGCATAGCCAGCTCTATCTCCACAGCGCTGAGGAGTAAGGTCTGGCTACACCACAGATGCATTATGGGATAGTAGAAAAAAAACGCTCTTGGGCGGTGCTGTGCTCCGGACACAGTGACGTGGCTCTGCAAAATAGTCTCGGGAAGGAACTTGTTTTGGTGGAACATTTGCACTCCGCAAAAAAAAACGCCACATCCAATATTAAATGAAGTTAACTGTTCACACAATACAGTAAGGTGAGCTATTTAAATTAGCCGATACATGGTTAAACCTCATTAGCTCTTACCAGTGTATCTCCGTGTGTACTTCGTCCACAGCAATCCCACCAATCAGTCCCAAAACATCCCAGTTAGAGAGGAAATGACCTAAACATATAGCCTGACAAGTCCGACCCACATCAAGATGTTGGTTCTGGGAACTCACCATTGGCAGGGCAGGGTTGTCTTTTAAATTCCCTCTGCACGCAATAGGACAGCGCTACAACCAAGCAGAGCAACGAAGAAGGTAGCAGAGCTAGTTGATGGATTACCGGTCGGCAAAACTCTGAACGCATCTTCCTTTTTTAAGAATGACTTCAGTGCTGTTCTTTGTTCTTTTCTCAAAGAAAAGCTTGACTCCAAGTCTTCCAGAGTCGCAACCAAAGTCGATTCAAAAGACTGTTCGCCAGCAGCAGCAGCCATAAGCCCACCCACCGACTCTATACACAATGTGATTGGCCTGGCCAAAGTTTGTTTTTTCCAGCTCGCAAGCCAACGGAGAGTTATCAGACTCCCTGGCTGCAAATTACATTTGCAACACTAGGGTGCGTCTAGATTTTTAGGCTACTAAACACATTCTTTGTAAATCTTTACAATCATTCCCCAAAAGAACCAAGCAGACCTGACTTAATTGCACCGTCCGAATGTTCTTCAAAACGTTGTCAGCATGTAACGTTAGCTTGATAGCTCAGAGGTTGTGGTTGATGTTCCTTGAATCCACCGGAGTTTAACGCAAACACAAAGGAAGCGGGATCCAGACTTGTCGGCCTAACTCAACTACAACGCCCCACTGAAAGGACCGTCGCCTCACGGTGCTCTGTACCCGGCTCACAGTCCCCTTTTCTCAGCTAAACTTAACCGTCATGTGACCGGCCGAGAATCACCATAGTTTCGTAAGATATTATAAGAATTGTAAATATCATGCAAACCCGTTCATGAGAATGCGTTGTTTAAGTTGTGATAACATTTTTTTGTGTGTGTTTTCTCACCGTCTCCACTCAAGAAGGTAGAGTAGAAGGATTCCCAGGACTGCATGGTTGGGAGGACCGGGTTGTTGTTGGTGAAATGATAGAAGGAGACCAGAGTGTCTTTAGGGTTCCTGAAGATCACCAGCATCTGTACAACACATGAAAAAGAGAGACAGAAAAGAATATGGAAAGAAGAAAATCATAAAAGAGAGTTTTTAATGCCTGATGAACTAGCCTGACAAGCCAGACCCACATCCATCCACATCACCATTGGCAGGGCTCAATCCGAGGGGCGGGATAAACGGTTGTCTTTCAAATTCCCTCTGCACGCAATAGGATAGCGTTACAATCAGGCAGAGCAACGACGAAGGTGACGTAGTCAGAGTAAGTTCAGTGCCGTTCTTTGTTCTTTTCTCAAAGAAAAGCTGAACTCCAAGTCTTCCAGAGTCGCGGCCAAAGCCGATTCCAAAGACCGTTGTTCACCAGCAGCAGCAGCAGCCATCTTCTTTGTTTTCAAGTAGCAGGGAATTCACGCGGAACCGTCGCAACTCTGCCGTCATTACGTTAAGCCCCGCCCAGCGACTCTATACATGATGTGATTGACCTGACTAGAGTTTTGCTACAGCTCGCAAGCCAACGGAGAGTTGCTAGACGACCCTGGCTGCAAATTACATTTGCATTTGCTAGATTTCTAGGCTACTGATAAACTGTTTTCATGCCCAGTAAACTGCACCGTAATAGACTTGGTCAGCATAACTGGGAAACGCCCACTAAAACGTCATTTCCGTTTATGCCGTGGGGGAAAACAAATCATTCAAAGTAAGGAGCATAGACCTTGTTAGCGGTTAATCTTTATCATATTTACAATGCCGAAAAGTTGCTGTGTGACACAAATAAGTAAAAAACAAAATCCTGATCTTTACTTTGGATCAAGATCAGTGTTGTCTTGCTGCAGGTTTAAAAACCCTCCAAGATGGCTTCACATCACAACGAAATAAACAAATGTTGCTCCCTGCTATTTTGTGATGCAAAACCACTCCCACAAAGCCACTGGTGAAAAAATGTTGAGCCTCCAGGGACCTGTAATTCTGCATGTTGCTCTGCGAGTACATTCCTGTGTGATATAGCACATCACCGAATATAGGCTAACGTTAATGCCACTAACGTCGCTGCTACAGTCAAAACTGTAACAGTTACATGGAGTTTATTCATTTAACATGCTAAGACATACTTCTTTAATATCATAGCTTTAATAAACGTGGGAAAACAATAGTTTGATAACCCTGGGATGACGTTACTGATGATACAGTCTAAGCTAAGCGGTTAACGTTAGTCTATATCCACGACGTTCCACTTCCGGGATTGCTCCGGTGTGGCCGGAATGTCCGCCCCTTCCTCTTTCTTTGTGTTGGCGTTCTAACCTCTGGTGGATTTGTGAGGACTAGGGTTAACTGCTCCTCAGATGTCTGCAGGGTAAATCCAGACAGCTAGCTAGACTATCTGTCCATTCTGAGTTTTCTGTTGCACGACTAAAACAAGTTTTGAACGTACACATGTTCCACCAAAACAAGTTCCTTCCTGAGACTATTTAGCAGAAGCACCGTGCCTCTGTCCGGCACTAAGCACCGCCCAAGACAATTGTGATTGGTTTAAAGAAATGCCAATAAACCAGAGCATGTTTTTCTCGCATCCCGGAATGCTGTGGGGTAGTAGCCAGACCCTCCTCCACAGCGCTGTGGAGGAAGGTCTGGCAATGGGAGACTAGCTAACGGTTAACGTTAGCTGTCTCCTACCTGGATAATCAATCAGGTAGGACAAAAAATGTCGGGAAACTTATAATGTACGGACAAGCCGACCCAATGCGGCTCAGATTTTTTTATGTATCTTGCTCTGTCAAGCGCCAAAAGTGCTTTTGAGTAGCCATGGGTTCACGCTATGTTATCCGGTCAGGGGGAAAGGATTGTTTTTCCCCCACAGCAACTCCGCCCCAAGCCACGCCCCCAGCTATGAGGACTCACCGCTCAGGTGTATGTGATAATAATACTGTCTGTTTTTCTGTCACGGTGCAGACATTGTGACACTTACTTTAGTTTTCTTTGCACCGAAGGATTTGGGGATGTTGTCAGGGTGCAGGTGAGTCCCCAGTAACCTCGGAGAGGGCGTCTCATCCAGGACCTGAAGGGGGAGATCATCTATTACACAATATACTTTTATATGCTGTGTTAAGTCCCGAAGTGCTAAGGGTATCAGGACATAAACATAAACCAGATGTAATTGGTATTTTGAAGGGATATTTATATTTAATAGGGCAATGGGTGCTGTGGAAATCAACAAAGGAATATAACAAAAGGAGATCCTCAAAAGGAAGATTACTACTCCAGCTACAGGAAATCAAAAGGATAAACCAAAATCCTCTCTAACTAAAATACTTTGCAAAAAAACAAAAACACAACGCGCACAGCACCCCTGAATCTAGTGTAACTAGACAAGACAAACCTGTTGAGTGCAAGAGCAATATTAGTTTTGAAACTCAAACCCTGGCCCACTTCCTCACACACACATACAACAACGAGACAAGCTAATCAGGTCTGACAGCTGCCTTGAACTGCCAGTCAAGCAGACTATTTGAGCAGGAGGCGGACTTCACTGGAGCTCCTCAATTGGGGCAGTGGTGGCATGCCGCACCAATCAGCATCACCATCGCAGGGAACCCCAGGAACTAGGCGGGACTTCCCTTAGGCCGGTTACACACTGGATGCGTCGCGCGAGCGTGTCAGCCGCGTGGCGTGTCCGTTTTTATTTCGGCTCCCATGTTAACAGGTTAGAGCTTACACACTGCCGCGCCTGAGACGCGTGCCTGCTAGAAATAGAACCGACGCCTATTTTTCATGCGAGACGCGAGCATGTTGGAAGCGTTTCCAGGCAAAATAGAATAGGAAAATATGTTTATATGTCATTTAGACACAAATGCATATTAATAAATGACATCTTGATGTTTGAAAGTCTCTAGGTTTTGACATAAATGTAGATATAAATGTAATAAAACAATTCAGAGAAAAGATTTTCAAATATTGCACCGGTCATACAGAACGAAATATTCTGTAACATATTTTGCAGTCAATACTGCCGACGTTGTCTTGCTTTAATCAAATCAGTAGGCTATATATTTATGTTTAACAACTCTCTCCCCATACGTCGAACAAGCCTATATATAAAGGGTAGGATAGGCTACAATAACAACGTAATGTGTGTTCTGAGTGACGGTCCAACATCAGATAGGCTCTATAGGCTCTTTACAGCTACACAAAGTTGTTATAAACAGACAGCCCACTTACCCATTTTCAGAGTTTGAATGTGTCGGTGCTATGTCCCGAGATCAGCCCTCCCTGTACCTAGCAGCAGGAGCAGCGCCGCGTCAGACACGCTTCTGGTGGTAGGACACAGAAAAATCCACGTAGCCGCCACGCTTCTGAGACGCAACAGGAACGCCACGCTGGCGCGACATATCCAGTGTGTAACCGGCCTTAGTCAAACAATCCACAGCATGGAATGGCCTAGCATGCTTCGCATCTCAGATAAAACGCAATCACAGTTAAATACACAGGAGGGTCCCGGCAGCAGCTGTAACAGCTGCTATGCACCAACAGAAGAGACGTTTCTTATCATATGTCAGTTATCCCCCAAGCAAATCATAACTGTTCAGATCTTTGGTGAAGGTTTGGTTAAGTCTAGGCAACTATAACTGTTTGGTAAAGGTTGAGGAAAGATGGTGGTTATTGTTAAAAGAAGGAAACATTTACTGTTCTGGTGCACACAAGAAACTTTCTTGGGAGCACGAGATCATTGCTCGTGTGCCAACACATTCCCACTTCCATCGCATCAAAAAGTGACACTTGGTAAGGTGCCTTTGGCGTTTGTAATTGACACACAACGTCTCCTTTAGCATCATTTTAGGGGGTCAGCCCTATGTTCCCACAGCCCCGTGGTCCCACAACCCTATGTTCCCACATTTATGAGAATTTTTTTTCACTGAAAATTAGGCCCTATGTTCCCACAGCCCTATGTTCCCACATTTTTAGGACATTTTCAAAATTAGGTCTTGTGTTCCTACATTTCCCTTCAATTTAAGTCCTGTCCTGCCACAACATTGTTTAGGGTTAGGGTTAGGGTTAGGCCGGTTACATAATGGATGCGTCGTGCCAGCGTGGCGTTTCTGTTGCTTCTCAGAAGCGTGGCGGCTGCGTGGATTTTTCTGTGTCCTACACACTAGAAGCGTGTCTGACGTGGCGCTGCTCCTGCTGCTAGGTACAGGGAGGGCTGATCTCGGGACATAGCACCGACACATTCAAAGTCTGAAAAATGGGTAAGTGGGCTGTCTGTTTATAACAACTTTGTGTAGCTGGACCGTCACTCAGAACACACACTACGTTGTTATTGTAGCCTATTCTACCCTTTATATATATAGGTTTGTTCGACGTATATGGAGAGAGTTGTTAAACTTAAAATAAATATATAGCCTACTGATTTGATTAAAGCAAGGCAACATCGGTAGTATTGACTGCAAAATATGTTACAGAATATTTTGTTCTGTATGACAGGTGCTATATTTGAAAATCTTTTCTCTGAAATTTTTTATTACATTTATATCTACATTGATGTCAAAACCTCGAGACTTTCAAACATCAAGATGTCATTTATTAATATGCATTCGTGTCTAAATGACATATAAACATATTTTCCTATTCTATTTTGCCTGGAAACGCTTCCAACACGCTCGCGTCTCGCGTGAAAAATAGGCGTCGGTTCTATTTCTAGCAGGCACGCGTCTCAGGCGCGGCAGTGTGTAAGCTCTAACCTGTTAACATGGGAGCCGAAATAAAAACGGACACGCCACGCGGCTGACACGCTCGCGCGACGCATCCAGTGTGTAACCGGCCTTAGGGGGATAAAATCTGATACAAATTTATGAAAAAAGAAATGTGGGAACATAGGGCCTAATTTTGGAAATACATTTTAGAAATGTGGGAACTGTGGGAACATAGGGCCTAATTTTGAAAAATAATCTTTGAAATGTGGGAACATAGGGCTGTGGGAACACATGCACACTCCCATATTTAGACGCTCTGGGTTGGGACGTACGTTTAACTGACGTGCGGCACAAAAACGGTACAGTTAGGTTTAGGAAGAAGATCGTGGTTTGGGGTTACAAAATCTACGTTTCAGTGACATGCGGGACAAGAACGGGACATGAATCCCGGTCTCCTGGGTGAAAGTCTTGTGTTGTTTGACCCATCCACCCCCCGCCCCCCTCACCCCCCAACCTGCCTCTGTACGGATTTTTGGTCTTTTATACTACTCGCTACCATTGTAAGAGAGCCACTGACCAAGCGTCAGTAGATTAAGGGTTGGGAGTGAGATACTTTTTTCGTGAACACGCGGAACTATCTTGTGCTCTTGAGAAACCAATCTAAGGCTAGCAAAATGATGCTAACGAACTACCGTAAAGCTATGTGTGCAGCTATTCTGACTGGTACTCAGATTTGTTTCTTGTGAGCATGAGACAAGAAAAGTTTCTGGTGCCCAACAGAAAGTATCTTGTGTGCCCATGTCCCATTAGGGGCTCCGTAAGAAAGCGAATAATGGTTTGAACCTGAGGTCTGTTATTTCTCAAGGTTTCAACATGATTAATTCTTCACAAACACCAAACCATGTGTTCCTGATTTAGGATCACCCTAAACCGGGACAGTCCCGATTCTGAGTTGCGTGTCCCAAGTCCCGACAAAAACGCTAAAATGTCCTGGTTTACACCAAGGGCGAGGCTAGCCCCTTTTTAGGGGTGCTGAAGCACCCCTAAAAAGGAGCTCAGCACCCCTAAAACTTGGAGTAAGAAATGTTGTTATTCTAACATTTTTGTTCGTCTTTGACAAGGCTAAATAATGTCCAAAACATACTCCGTAGTTTGTGGTTTAAAATGTATGTGTTAAGGATGAAAATGAAAACATCCCCGCTTAGCAAATGGTATCATCCTCTTCTCTTCTTCTACTTCTCCTCTGTACCTGCACCGCTCAGCACGACCGTCATCCAGCGCGAAACACATGCAGAGTGAGTGTAGTGTTGTGAATCAACTAAGTTGCTCCAAAGCTGTGTCTCACAAACCATATCGGTGAGTACCTGAATCACGTGTACACCTATAATAACGCCGCCTTCACACTGGCAGTTAAAATCCGCTCCGTAATACTATAGACTAGACTATAAGTGTCTGAATGTACGATTCTCTCTGACCTCTCTGATACAGATATAAACAGAAAGGCTGCTGCGTGGAGAAAAGTTGCCCAGGACGTTGACATGTCACGTCGGTTAAATGTGATATAGCGGTATAACGTCAGTAGTTAAATGTGATATAGCGGTATAATGTCAATAGTTAAATGTGATATAGGGTATAATGTCAATAGTTAAATGTGATATAGGGTATAATGTCAATAGTTAAATGTGATATAGGGTATAATGTCAATAGTTAAATGTGATATAGGGTATAATGTCAATAGTTAAATGTGATATAGGGTATAATGTCAATAGTTAAATGTGATATAGGGTATAATGTCAATAGTTAAATGTGATATAGCGGTATAATGTCAATAGTTAAATGTGATATAGGGTATAATGTCAATAGTTAAATGTGATATAGGGTATAATGTCAATAGTTAAATGTGATATAGGGTATAATGTCAGTAGTTAAATGTGATATAGCGGTATAATGTCAATAGTTAAATGTGATATAGGGTATAATGTCAATAGTTAAATGTGATATAGGGTATAATGTCAATAGTTCGGTGTCTGTTGCTAGCTAACCAATTAGCATTAGCAGGTTTGTTTATCAGTACCATAGCAACGCACATCACGTGCGTCTTTTCTGGTCAGTCGTCATGGAAACATGAAGCCCTGGCCAGAGCCATAGTCTTTCTCTATCACTCTGGCCCTGGCGTTTGGACCAGAGTGAAAAAACAAACATATCACTGTATACTACCAGTAGGCCTATGTGTGAAAACACTCACTGTGGCTTTTTAAATGAATTGTTATTCATTCCTAGATTTATATCTGTTATTTTTCAGTTGTGGCTGACTATCAAACTAGACAATAAAAGAAAGTTTAATGTTTTTCTTTTGCTGTATTTATTCATTCCTCACACACAGAGGATTTAACCTGAACCAGGCTTAACTCCTGAACTCATAGCATCTCTCTCTCTCTCTCTCTCTCTCTCTCTCTCTCTCTCTCTCTCAGCACATGGAGTTAACGGTCAGGAAAACCAGCTGAGTGAAGAAGGTTTTGTGTTTGTTACAGGGGGCTGTCTGTGTGAACTCTCACAATTAAGCTGGTGCTCTGAAAATGTCTCAAAAAAAAGAAAAACAATCTGGATGTTGGAGTTAGTTGAACCAATGTTAAAATGATAAAGTTATTTTTCAATAGACATATTTTTGTTGGCAGTGGGGCTCATTGGGTGCTCAGCACCCCTAAAGCTCTGACCCTAGAATCGCCCCTGGTTTACACCAACCACTATGAAATTGTCCCAGTTGTCAGCGATTACATAGCCAACGTGGTCTTATTATAGCCCGATCATTAACTAAACCCATGTAGAAAGAAGCGCCCAGCGTATGATTTTAACAATGTGTGTGTGTGTCAGGGCGTTTTCACACCTGTAGTTCGTTGGCTTTGGTCCGAATCAGTTGGTGAGGTAGTAAACTTGGAGCAATTTGCCCTCGGTCGGTTTGGTTTGGTTTGGTTTGGTTTCACACCTGGAAAAATCCAAGCGTACCACAATAGTTCATTACAAATCAGGCAAGAACATCCAGCCCTCTTATTGGTCGGATATGTCTGGGAGGCGGAAGCAAGAAAGTAAATACAGGAAGAAGGTCCTGTGTTCTGATCTAGTGGTCAAACAAGCTCATTTCATTAAAATTATCAGATATTGTTTCGCAAGAGACGTTACTACGTCTGTTCTGGTCACCGAGACTTCGCTCGGCTCGGCCGGCGTCTGTCTCCAATTTTAGCGGCAGCTGGTTTGACCACGGAGATATGAGTGACGGACGGCGAGCTTGACCGCAGTCTATTTCTGTGATAGAAACACTGCAAGCTGCTACAGTTTGCTGCTCTGCTGCATCGCACCTGACTACAGGAGACATCAGCTCAGACTGCTGCATCGCACCTGACTACAGGAGACATCAGCTCAGACTGCTGCATCGCACCTGACTACAGGAGACATCAGCTCAGACTGCTGAACACACCTGACTACAGGAGACATCAGCTCAGACTGGAGGACACACCTGACTACAGGAGACATCAGCTCAGACTGGAGGACACACCTGACTACAGGAGACATCAGCTCAGACTGCTAAACACACCTGACTACAGGAGACATCAGCTCAGACTGCTAAACACACCTGACTACAGGAGACATCAGCTCAGACTGCTGCATCGCACCTGACTACAGGAGACATCAGCTCAGACTGGAGGACACACCTGACTACAGGAGACATCAGCTCAGACTGGAGGACACACCTGACTACAGGAGACATCAGCTCAGACTGGAGGACACACCTGACTACAGGAGACATCAGCTCAGACTGGAGGACACACCTGACTACAGGAGACATCAGCTCAGACTGCTAAACACACCTGACTACAGGAGACATCAGCTCAGACTGCTAAACACACCTGACTACAGGAGACATCAGCTCAGACTGCTGAACACACCTGACTACAGGAGACATCAGCTCAGACTGGAGGACACACCTGACTACAGGAGACATCAGCTCAGACTGGAGGACACACCTGACTACAGGAGACATCAGCTCAGACTGGAGGACACACCTGACTACAGGAGACATCAGCTCAGACTTGCGGAGTACGTATAGTTGGTGCGGTTCGAGTACAGCTCACGTTCTCACCACAAACGAACCGCTCCAGAGTTGGATTGAAAGCGTACCGAGACCACCTCTTCAAGCAGGTCTCGGTACGCTTGTTTGGTCCGCTTTTGGTGCACACCAGAGTTTAATTGCCACATTCTCACCTGCCCAAACGAACCGCACCAGCGGGGCAAACAAACTCTAGTTCGATTCAACCGAACTAAAGGCTGTTGGTGTGAAAACGCCCTCAGTCAATCGTAGCGGTCTGCGTCTGCATAATATGTGCAGCCAGCGTTACAATGTATATTTGTAAACATTGTTGCAATGCCTCTTCTTATCTGTCTCGTTTTAACCAGTCCCTCCAGGTCCGCTAGAAAGTCAACAGACAAGCGCTGTGTGGAAATGTTAACATTTCACACATAACATTCACATTTTAACATTTAAAAAGCAGGGAGATTACGTTCAAAAATGTATGTCTCCTTTGTTAGTTCGCCATGTGTCTACCGGGCACAAATGCTCCCGTTGAGCGGATCTCTTCACTCATGAACAACACATGGACTGACGAGAGGAACCTCATGACCAATCCCACCTTAAAGACGCTACTCTTCACACGGGCCAATTCTGCTGACACCTGTGCACAATTTCACAGTAGGCTTTCAGCCAACAAATTGATTCTTGAGCAAATTCACTCCTCTAACAAATATATGGAATGAATGTTTCCAATAGGGAAGCTAACTGCTCTATCAAATGAGATTACATTTGTGTGTGTGTGTGTGTGTGTGTGTGTGTTGTTGGTTAGAATAACACTGGTAACGCGTTACGGTAAGGGTACATGAATTATCATGAATTCATGCATGAATGAATTGATGTAGGCTATGTATTATTATGCATTATGTAATTAATGATTTATGTGTTACTGCATTCCTTAATATCCCATGAATCATCAGGAATTGACGTGTTCATAGTCTGTCATTCATGACCTCATACATGAACAACACAACTATAGCATTAGGTACGTGGGCACATCATTATGAATTATGATTTATTAAGCATGATCATGATTATTTATCTTTCTGCAAAAAAATGTGGTCATCACTGTGCAAATTCTGATTTGAACACAACTTAAGTGCATAATGATGTAGCCACCTTACCTAATGCTTTAGTTCAGGGGTCTCAAACTCAATTTACCTGGGGGCCGTTTGAGGCAGAGCGTGGGTCAGGCTGGGACGCGTCAAGTATTCAACAAAAGTATTCTTTGTTTGTTTTCTTGAATAAATCTCGTTGCCTCAATAGACATTTTTTAAGATTGGCGACCCGGTTCTTTCTCTCATCTCCCTGGTATGTTGTATATTCCTCAGCATGTCTAGTTGAGTAATGACGTCTGATGTCATATTCCTTGTACACCGCAACTTTCTCTGTGCATATGAGACCCGTAGGGGTGCTCCTGTGCTCGATAACACAATATTCCGTCTCCCACTTTCACTGAAATTGCCTGTGCTCGTCGCCAACCTTTCTCTTCACGGCACGTTTTGAGAGAGACGTGACTGGAACTGGGTGATGGCAGATATTTTCCGTCACTCTGGAACACGTTTCAACCAAGTGACTAACGTTGATACTTCCCCAGATACTTCACGGTTGGCTAGCTTGACTACCGGTGACAACAAACGCCGCAGTCACGAGACTAGCTATGGTAGCCCGTAAGTGATAAAAAAATAAAAGCGTGGAAAGCGCGGCACACGCAATGCCTCAGCAAAAAGGTGCGTTTCAGAACAACGCGCAGGCTGCACTGACACTAAACTTTGATGTCAAGTAGGGGGGGCCACAAAATATCATCCTGTGGGCCTCAATTGGCCCCCGGGCCGCGAGTTTGAGACCCATGCTTTAGTTGATGTGTTGT
>NC_050187.1:7208972-7308972 GCF_008315115.2 Sander lucioperca
TCGCTACCGTAGTCGTTCTGTGATCACGAAATAAGCTTCCCATTGAAATACATTACTTTACAATTCGTGCTCACCACACGAAAATAACGACATTAACGTGTTCAGTACACGAATCAATAGATTCAATAACGTGACCATTTCACGAACTGCCATGAGACTGGGCTGGGTGATAAATTGGTGGTAGTGGTGTTACATGGTAGTGAAAAGAAACGTTAAATGTCAAAAAAGCTCTAAAATCATCATCAAAAAGTGCCAAAAGTGTTTACAAAAAAATGACTAAAACGATGATGATGATGATTTTCAGTTTGCAGTTGTCAAACGGCAAGTGCACGGTTGAATGGAAGACAACGTAAGGGTTAAAAGGGGACGTTCAGCCGTTTAAAAAAGAGGCTCCAAATGGCCAGACAGATGGAGGTACAGTCACACACCCATAGATAAATAGTTAGTCAGGGCTCCGGTCCAAACTGGGGCCCCAGTGAATGGAGACGTAGGACGGGTGTGTGTCATCTAACATTCCTCCATAGACGATTAACTGGTTTGGCTTCCTGCCGTTGCTCCTTGAGCCAGCTGGTGTGCAAAAATCATTTCAAAGGTGAATCCAAAACCCCCAAAAAGAACAACATGTCACATTCCTTAAACGCACCACGCCGACAGCAGGAATGTCACGGCTTTCTTCCTCTGGAAACCGCACTGTGAGTTCTTTGTGTTCTTAACAGAAAAGACATTAAATATCAATACATCCTCGCCACATTAGTGCACGTTTCGGCACCGCAGCGCCAGTGAACATTGTGAAACAGAAGTAGTTAAGTTCAGGCAGTTCAAAGACTCAGTTAGGGTCAGTACAACATCAGAAATGGGCTTAAAATGAGTCACGTAAAACTCAATTCATTGACCTTTAGTTTTAAATGGGACAAAAGATCAGAGCCTAAAAAGATCAGAAATGTACAGTGGAAAGTAACTAAGAAAAATTGTCTCAAGTACTTGTTTTTGTGGTACTTGAGTATAATGTTTAAAAAGAATTGTGATAAGGTAATTATATAATAATTGTTACGTGCCTACTGTACCTGTATTTTAATTTCAATACAATTTTGAATGCAAGAATTTTACATGAAACAAAGTATTTCTACAATAGAAAAAACATTTTATTTCTATGATTTCTATATTGTATTACTTTTTGTATTCATAAAAGATCTGACAACTTCCTCCCCTTCTGCTAAAAATCTGAAAACTCTTTCACAGCAATACCCTGTCACCCTTTAAAAACTATATCCTAAATGAGCGTTGTAGCGTCTGAAGTTCTGAACATCTTTTATAAATGTAATCATATCTCAATCTCTCACCACATTTGGGGTAAGCCACCAGCATGACGTCGTCCTCTCTGGCCTCGATGTTCTGCAGAGCCTGGAGATTTTCCTCGGGGCACATGAGGCGCGGGTACAACACCCCGTTGTACCTGTACAGCTTGTCCTCTTCCTTCATGTCCTTTGCCATCTGCATCTTGGACTGCGCCTTGGAGACGGTGGCGTTGCTGTTCATCCTGATTCAGCACAGTGTGAAGCTTCACAGATCACAAACTCAGAGGCAATGATCAGGAAGCAACTGAACCAGGAATGTTTAAATAGTGTAGCAGGCTAGCAGCAGTGAGAAAGAAGAGAGAGAGAGAGAGAGAGAGAGAAAGAGGGAGAGAGAACGGGTGTGTGTGTGAGTTGTAAAAGGAGGAGGAGGCACCAGGCACCTCCTCCTTTTACTACACATAGTGTGTGTGTGTGTGTGTGTGTGTGTGTGTGTGTGTGTGTGTGTGTGTGTGTGTGTGTGTGTGTGTGTGTCTGTGTGCGTGTGTGTGTGTGTGTGTGTGTCTGTGTGCGTGTGTGTGTGCATGCGTGTGTGCGTGTGTGTGTCTGTGTGTGTGTGTGTGTCTGTAGTGTGTGTGTGTGTGTGTGTGTGTGTGTGTGTCTGTGTGTGTGTGTGTGTGTGTGTGTCTGTGTGTGTGTGTGTGTGTGCGTGCGTGCATTTGTGCGTGTGTGCGTGTGTGTCTGTGTGCGTGTGTGTGTGTGTGTGTGCGGGCGCGTGTGTGGAGAAGCCTGTGAAATGTTCACCAGATGCTGACAGACGTTAACAGCAGCAGGAGTTGGCAACTAGCCCACCGCCCCCGAAATCCATTAAGAAGACAAAAAAAAATGTCATGTCAGCCTAGAAGCAGAGAGAGGGGAGAAACCCCGAGAGATCCCACTTCCTCAGTTGATTGCGGGGGGGGTGTAATAGAGACAAAAATCAACTGAAAGTTGATCTTTGTTCCTCAGTTTCTTCAGCGTGTGTTCCTTTAAGAGTGGACTCTTGTTTTACATGCAAACTTACACCTTTAAAGGGTACTCCAGGGTGGTGGTACTGTATCCATATATTTGGATAATACTTGCAAGAAATCGGTTATGAAAAGATAAAAACAGAAACAACAGAGGCCAAAGTATCCTGACTGGATCCTACATTACCCGGGATGGAATTTAAAGAGTAACTTCATTTTTTTCCCATGTTTTTGTGTCCAAGTGACTGATGGGAACAACAATCAACAATGAAATTTGTCCTCAAAGGTTTTGGGTTAGCAAAAGGGTTTTAATGAATGCTCAGTTGTACAGAAGATCTTGCAAAAGGGGAGGTGGTAGTCCAATGGTCAGAGGAGTGGAGGTAGGCGAGGTGGGCATGGAGTACAGGGCTGGTGGCGTGGCAGGTAGCGTAGGTGACGTAGGTGACGCCGACTCCAAATGACCGCGCACAGAGAGAAAAGGGTATCCACAACAACAAAAGGTTCTAGGAGTTTTGGCCAAGAGTATGTTACCACGTGAGACTTGGTTCGTCTTTCCACTGTTCCAACAATCACCACTCTGGTTTACATGTGGAAAGTACAAGAAAGAAGAAACAAAGAAGGTGACAAGACATCTGGCCGGAAAGAAGGACACCCGGCGAAATTTCCCGGCATAGCAATCCCGGAATATAACGTCATGTTTCCCAAAAAGTCCAAGATGGCATCCTCAAATGTCTTGTTTTGTCCACAACTCAAAGATATTTAGTTTACTGTCTCAGAGGAGTGAAGAAACTAGAACATATTCACCGCATGTATAAGAACGCGGCTGGCTGTGCCTGGCTGAGGTCGGGGAAGATGGGTGTACGTTCAAACACAGGACTTTCAAGCCAGAGAACGGAGTTCATTTCCCCAAGAGTTTCACCCAGGAAATGTGTGTTCCTTAGGAGTGTTTTAATCCAAACTTGCTTTGTACCCAGCTCAAAGTCACCCATTTATGGCTGAACACATCTGCTAACTGCCGCTGATTCGACCGAGCTGTGACGGAGGTCCGTAGCCTGCATCGCGAAGCTCTGTAGCGGCTTAAACAACTAGCAACTGCCACTCGGCGTCATGGACTTCGTAGCCAGCCGGCGTCACATGATCAGCCGGCGGTCTCCTAATTTCGTAGGATATCATACGTTTTGGTGTGCATACATTTTCGTACGATATCACACGGACCCGTTCTTGAGAATGTGTTGAATGCAGACATGTCCCAGAACGTCCCTAGATAGTTGGAGGTCTCAATGTTGAACCCAAAGTTACGCCCTTGAACTCATCAATTAATCTTTGCAGCTCTATTCTCGCCAATTCGTATGCCATTATTGGCGTGTTATCAAGACGCATACTCATTTTTTAGCATGTTTATCATCACTGTTTGGCCTCCATTGACTTACATTACCTTGAGATTGCGTGTGAATTTACGCCGTAGCGAGTAGTATGAAAGGGCGAAAATCCACATAGGGAGGTTGGTTGGGGGGGAGGATGGGTCAAACACAGGACTGTCACCCAGGAGACCGGGGATCGTGTCCTGCGTGTCACGTTTCCTTTCCACGTTTGTTCTTTTCCTAAACCCAACCCGCGTGTGACGTTTCCTAAACCCAACCGTTGCCTTGCGATAACACGCCACGTGGCTTTAGAAAGTGGCGTGTATGTTTACGCTGTGACATTGCAGGCCGCTGTCTGCTGTACACAGCGTAGACATACACGCAGATAGCTCAAAATGCGTACAGATAACACGCCACTTGGCTTTAGGAAAGTGGCGTGTATGTGTATGCGAAGTCTTGATGTCATATTGCTGAAAGAACTTAAGAAACTTGTGCCTGATATCAGATAAATTTTTTTGGAACCATATTTCATTAAAAAAATGACTCCAAACGATGAACCGATTATCAAAATACTTGGCGATTATTTCAACAATTGACAACTAATCGATTAATCTTTGCAGCTCTAGACTATCTAGTATCTATTCACGTCTCCGTTTGCAGCCCGAAAGTACAGATTATGCATATTATTATCTAAAAAATCTATATAAAAAGATTCCTCGAGGAGCCAGATGTTCTGTCCAGTAATTATCGGCAGTATATTCGTACATGCTCATGTTACGCATGTTGTATTTATGAGGGTATTCAAATGTTGACAGGAAACAGATGCAGCGTTTAAACACAGCTGCATGCCAGATGGAGAAAACACTGCAGTCTGCACCACTTCCTCCGCAAAACCAAGTCATCTGTCTGTATTATCTGTATTATTAACTTTCTAATCTGTCTCTTCTTCTGTCCCTTGTACACAAGATTCCACTTTTATGATCTTGCTTCTTTATACTTGTACCCAGTGGTATAGTCTAAGGTGTTGTAGTGTAGCTTGGGTAAACCCTGACGAACGAATTTGAGATTTGCTCTGCAAGTCAGTCTGGCGAAGAGCCCATTCAAGCCCATTTCCAATGTCCCCGAAATCGAGGCACCAATCACAACCGCTGAGGCGGGCTCTACACCAATCACAACCGTTGAGGCGGGCTCTACACCAATCACAACCGTTGAGGTGGGCTCTACACCAATCACAACCGCTGAGGCGGGCTTTACACCAATCACAACCGCTGAGGCGGGCTCTACACCAATCACAACCATTGAGGCGGGCTTTACACCAATCACAACCGTTGAGGCGGGCTCTACACCAATTACAACCGCTGAGGCGGGCTCTACACCAATCACAACCGCTGAGGCGGGCTCTACACCAATCACAACCGTTGAGGCGGGCTCTACACCAATCACAACCGTTGAGGCGGGCTTTACGCGACGACGATAGCGCAGCGACGGCGAGCAGCTTTTTGTTTACATTCAACATGACGGCTACCGAAGAGCAGTGTCACCCGGATCGTTGGTCTGATTGGTTGAAGGACTATCCAATGGCGCCCAGAGGCATTTGAGCGGCGTCCGTTGGTGACGCCCCTTTGGAAATGAACTGTCAATGAACCTTCCCCAGACCCACTCTCAGTTACAACTGAGAAGGGTCTGGTGTCAACCAGGCTAGTTGTTGTACCACATTTTGTATATATTTTTTTTTTCCAAGGCTCAGAATGGCCCTTTTCGGGGGGGGGCATATCAAAGAACGTGATTCACAGTTGTATTTTTGTTTTTCGAATTGTAGACTTTGTGCAACTTTTGTCGGCCACAGAGGTTGGTTTGGGAGATTAAAGTCCGTGCTGATGCTTTTTTCTAAATTTTTTTGGGCATTTTGTTTCGACGTTTTGGTTTCTTTTTTTTTCTTTGTGACACTCCGATGTTTTTGGTGCATTTATTGGGAAAGAAAATTCTAATGTTCAGTATTTAAAGGTCCCATGGCATGAAAATTTCACTTTATGAGGTTTTTTAAAATTAATATGAGTTCCCCCAGCCTGCCTATGGTCCCCCAGTGACTAGAAATGGTGATAGGTGTAAACCGAGCCCTGGGTATCCTGCTCTGTCTTTGAGAAAATGAAAGCTCAGATGGGCCGATCTGGAATCTTCCCTTTATGACGTCATAAGGGGAAAGGTTACCTCCCCTTTCTCTGCTTTACCGGCCAGAGAATTTGGCCCACCCATGAGAAAGAGAGAGACATCATGGCTTTCAAACAAGCGAAGCATGGCAGTTGGTCAAGGCCACACCCCCACCCTCCACCTTGCCCCCCCCCTCTCTCCTCCTCAATAGCATTTAAAGCTACAGACACAGAAATGGCACATCCTAAGGAAAGCTCATTGTGGGACTGGCTCTAGTGGCTGTAATTCTGCACCAAGGCTGAATTTCAGGAAAGAGACTTCAGATACAGTATTAGGGGACCACTAAGGTCTATATAAAAGAGACTTCAGATACAGTATTAGGGGACCACTAAGGTCTATATAAAAGAGACTTCAGATACAGTATTAGGGGACCACTAAGGTCTATATAAAAGAGACTTCAGATACAGTATTAGGGGACCACTAAGGTCTATATAAAAGAGACTTCAGATACAGTATTAGGGGACCACTAAGGCCTATATAAAAGAGACTTCAGATACAGTACTAGGGGACCACTAAGGTCTATATAAAGAGACTTCAGATACAGTATTAGAGGACCACTAAGGTCTATATAAAAGAGACTTCAGATACAGTATTAGGGGACCACTAAGGCCTATATAAAAGAGACTTCAGATACAGTACTAGGGGACCACTAAGGTCTATATAAAAGAGACTTCAGATACAGTATTAGGGGACCACTAAGGTCTATATAAAAGAGACTTCAGATACAGTATTAGGGGACCACTAAGGCCTATATAAAAGAGACTTCAGATACAGTATTAGGGGACCACTAAGGCCTATTTAAAAGCATCCAAAAAGTAGCATGTCATGGGACTTTTAAACTGTAGCCACACACATCATTTCCCTTTTTTTTTTATCAAGGGGCAAAGTCCGGGGTAATGAGCTGCCAGAACTTTTTCTGTTATTTTACAGATTTACTTCTACAGCTAAATAAAGTCTTTAAAAAGCCTCTTGGATCAGCTGGAATATACTGTCACAAAGCTGAAAACATGTTTTTTCTGACACCATATGTGTTTTAAAAGAGCTACGTAGTTCTATTTTTCCTCTGTTTCCACCACTCTTTGTCCTCAGATGTTGCTCTTTCCTCTCTTTCTCCCAAACCGTTCCCCGCTCTCTTTCCTTTACCCTCTCTCTCTCTACACTTCAGTATTGGTCGCCAGGGGCCCAAGTCAGCTCGGGGGGCCTCTCGGTGTCAGTTGACAAATTGTTGCAAACAAAAATCTCCTTTCACCGCCGTACAAATGAGCAACTACATATTCCACTCACACACACAACACACACGGTTCTATAGGACCCCGGACATTATACATCTTCCCACTTGAATCTGTCACGCTTCCTCTTCTTTCTCTTGTACTTTACATACTTTTTGAAACCCTGACTGTCTGAAGAGTAGCAATGCTCACGGCACACATCTACATGTAAAATGTAATCAGCAACTATTTTGATCGATATCGATTGAGTTGTGGCTATAACAAGACATTTGAGGACGTTTTTCTGACATTTTATAGACCAAACAACTAAGACCTAACTAATTATAAGTACACAGTCAGGCAGTAGTATACAGTTAGTTGCATATTAAGTGCTTTGGGGTCCCTCTGTGAGTTATTTTGGAGTACAATGGTTCTGGAGAAAGCTTCAAGCAGCAATACAGGATGCCAAGCAATCAGCCCATTCCAAACAGGCATTGTCCGATGAAATTAGGCGACCGTTGACTATTGAGATCCGTGAGCTTTTGCTCGTATTAGAGGCAGTTGGAAGTTGAGTTTACCCACCAACAGTGTTGGGAGTAACGCGTTACAAAGGTAACGCAATTACAGTAATGTATTCCTTTTTGCTGTAACGCAGTAATATAATGCATTACTAATTACATCTCTGTAACATTATACCCGTTACAATCTCAGTAACGTGAGTTACAACGCATTTTAACGCAACATTTAGTGGTGTTTTGTTCTTTTAAGAATTCACCAACACCGCCAAACATTTCTTGACAGGTAAAAAAAAGCTGTGAGTATTATTTCCTGTTGCTGTATTCGGTGGTTGAGATGACTACAGAGACAGATACATTTGCGAGATGGACATTATTTTCAGGAGTTATTACGCTGCATTGAAGCGAGCTGTTGTTGGTCAGAGCCAGAACCAGAGACGGTACGGACAACATCTGTGTCCCAATAGGTCAATATGTCAATATGTCAGCACGGACAGCAGTGTGTCCAGATTAGGCTTGCTACACGTAAATACCATTGCATTTTATCAGCCGTGGAAACTAACTATGCCGTACTTCAATACAACTGTATGGTACTTTTAATTGAGTATTTTCATTTTCTCCTACTTGCCTATTGTACATTTTACTTCTCTATTTGTATAGCTTTAGTTACTTTGCATATTCATATTAATTATACAAAATATTAATAATCTATGATGTATTACAGTTTTTCTCAACTGCTTAAACACATTTGCTCACTCTGACATCACATTTTCAAAACAGTTAACACACAGGATAAAACTGAAGCTCAATGGCCAAAATGACTCATTTTGTTAGCAAAATGCTCTAACACTCACAAAACATTAAAAGCATGCAACATAAGCAAATATTTCCATCAAACACCACAACTTGTGGTCAAATTAATTTATTCTTTCAATCAATCATTACACAATGGACAACAAAATACAAAATACAGCCATCAATACGAAATATGACACTTTACAAACTCAAATGGATACTGAAGCTACCAAAGGAAACACCTTTAGAAAAGATATATTTTATCTTTCACATTTAGTCCATTCGTTCTTGACGATTATGCCACAGGTTCTCATCAACATCGCATTGAATGTTTTCCCTTGCAATGCACCGAGGGAAATACCTCCTTGCGTGGCGCATCCATCCCTGGCAGTCCTCTGCACCTATTGCCAGGCAACCAGCATTCATTGCCTCCAGGAGGGGCATCTGCTCATATGGCCGGTGATCATACACCTTCCACCTCCAAGCAGAGAAGAACTCCTCGATTGGGTTCAGAAAAGGGGAGTATGCAGGAAGGAAGTGCATCATAATACGAGGCTGTGCTGCAAACCATTCGTTCACAAGGCGAGAGTGATGGAAAGCCACATTGTCCCAAATTATGACATACAGAGTCATGCCAGGCCTCAACAGCCCTCTCTCTTCGGGTGGAATCAGTATTTCTTTCAATGAATCAAGAAATGTGATGAGGCGTTCTGTATTGTATGGGCCAATGGTTGGTATGTTGGTATGTGGCAAAGGACCCCATCATTGGAGATGGCAGCACACATGGTGAGATTGGCACCCCTCTGACCTGGCACTGTGACAGCGGCCCTCTGCCCAATGATGTTCCTCCCGCGTCTCCTCACTTTACAGAGGTTGAAGCCGGCTTCATCCACAAAAATTAATTTGTGATGTGCCCCCTCAGCTTCAAGCTCCATTATTCTCTAAGAAAAAGAACAAATTCATAAAGCAAATTACAGTATTCCAGTTGCATGTAACTATGGTAAACAAGGTATTACAATAACAAAATCTGTACCTGCACATACTGGAATCGTGCCTCCTTTACGATGTCAGAGTTTCTTTGAAATGGACCTCGGTACAGCTGCTTCATTCTGACATGGTGGCGTTTAAGGACTCGATCTATAGTTGCCAAACTCACTGTTTATATTTCTAAATGCTCCCTGATCTGCAATTACTGCTGCCTGGATTTCACGCAGTCTGATTGCATTGTTTGCCACTACCATATCTACCATATCTACAATGGCAGACTCCTGTTCAATACTAAATATCTTTCCTCTGCCACCAGTGTGTGGTAATGTGTGGATCCTATAAAGTAAAAGCAAAAAGCATGTCAAAATTGACATTACTGTATGACAGTCACATAAATGGGATTGATAAAACATCTGCATTACTGTAGACACAGTTTGCTCTGCTAACAGGGCAATACAGTAAAGCTGAAATACACAGTGGTATACATTACAGTAACACTGTGAATTACCTGTTCTCATTCCGAAAAAGCCTGACAATAGATGCCACAGTGCTCCGAGTCAGAATGGGCTGGACCCTTTGTCCAGCCTCTCTAAAGGACAAGCCATGATTGATGACATGGTCAATAATTGTTGCCCGAATTTCATTTGAAACTTGAGCTCGATTTTGTCCTCTTGCTGCTGCAGTTCCTCCTCTGGCCCCTCTGCCATGGCCTCCACCACGCATACGGGCTCCTCTTCCTCTGGCCCCTCTGCCATGGCCTCCACCACGCATACGGGCTCCTCTTCCTCTGGCCCCTCTGCCATGGCCTCCACCACGCATACGGGCTCCTCTTCCTCTGGCCCCTCTATCATGGCCTCTTACTCTATGGCCTCTTTGATCCATGCTTGCAAATAGCAACACAGAGGTGGCATCTTTTATAGATGGATGAGGACTGATTGCTGATTGAAGAGTTGTGCAAATGAGTTTCACACAGGTGCATAGAGTTTTCTAATTATGCAAGTACTTTCTATCAGCTGTGAATAGATGTTTTCCTTTTGTTCACCACAGTGAATCCAATAGAGTTCGGGGTCTTTCAATGAGATCTGTGGTAACTGTTTTGACAAAGGGTGTGAAAAATGTGTGTAACAAATGAAAAAGTGTTAAAACATTTGCAAGAGAAGACTTCTGCTGTGCTAATAATGTGATGATGAAGATAAAGCGGATCCCAGTTTCATTTAGTGTGTCTTAGCAAATGAGAAAAACTGTAAAGTGGATAAAGAGGAGACTTTATTGATCCGGTGGTGAAATTCACAAGCTACGTTATTTTGGTGAAAGTTACTCAAAAGTAATGGAAAAGTGGTGTAAAGCATTACAATTCAGAGACAGTAATATTGTAATATAACTAATTACTCTTAAATGACAGTAACTAGTCATCTATAATGTATTACATTTTGGAAGTAACTTGCCCAGCACTGCCCACCAATAGGTGACTGGGTGCAGGGTACAGAGTAGAGCCCTGCACGGGACTGTTTTCTTCATCCCGCTCCCGCCCGCTCCCAGCGAATTTCTGACCATTACCGCCCGCACCCGCAACATGTGTGTTACACTCCCGCCCGCTCCCGCAATGTGTACGTCCACTCCCGCCCACACCCGCAAAACTCTGAGAATTTATGCCCGCACAATAATAGAGATGCATTGACGTTGTGTCTTCTCCCGTCCCGCATGAGAAAACACGTAATTTTATAGGTTAATAGGGAGAAGATGAAGGCAAAAAAGGCAGGTGCTTGCTGCTGTTAGACGGGGAGGAAGGAGCAGAAGGAGAGGGAGAGAGGGGGAGGAAGGAGCCGAGGATGAGGGAGAGAGGAGAGGGAGAGAGGGGGAGGAAGGAGCCGAGGATGAGGGAGAGAGGAGAGGGAGAGAGGGGGAGGAAGGAGCCGAGGATGAGGGTGGACGGAGCCTTGGCTCGGAGCTCCCCCGTCCTGGGAGGCTCAGACATGCTGGTGTCTGCTCATAGATGGCCTATACAGTATATACTCAGTCAGTATATATGTATATCTATGGTTTCTGCTGGCGTGGGGGGGTTCCAGGCTACATCCCGATCCCGCAGTGTTTTTTTTAGCCGCCCGCTCCCGCCCGCAGCAAAGTTAAAACCGCCCGCTCCTGCGAGATTTGCGTTGGGTCCCGGTGGGACCCGGTGGGACCCAATCCCAATGCAGCCCTCTAGTCCAGAGCACCACCAGATGTCCTTTCAGGGGTTTTGCCAGTGTAGCCAACAAAAAAATGTGAGTGTCATGTGGAGATGACAGCCAAGTTTAGACAGCAAAACGACCAGTAGAGTTGAAGAAAAAGATTGTGGTTTGGAGTACAACACTCCCAAGGAACAAACATGCGTTTCCAGGGTGAAAGTCTTTTGTTTTCCCCGGTGAACCGGAGTGAAAGCCCTGTGTTTTATGTCCCACCCATCCACCCCAACCACCTTCCTACGTAGTCGACAGCAAAAAAAATACGTGGAATACATACGAATTACAATGCAATAATTTCCATAGCTATATGTATGAATGGTCCGTGAGAAAAGCCTGAACAACTACCCGTCTATATCAGGCCAATAATCATGGTGAAAAAGACTGTTTGAGATTTTTCCACTGAGAACTTACACCCCAAATCATAACCCCATTCCACAACCTCATCAATCGCTCCTTGCACTTTCTTGATTGCATGCTCCACGTTCCTTCCTCTCTTCCACAGGGCCCCATCCTCCGCAAACAGTGACCTACCTATATTTTCTGGTACCTTTGAAAAGACATCATTGATCATAATGATAAAAGTAGCGGGCTTATCACATTGCCTTGAGGTGTGCCATTTCCAACCGTGTACTGATTTGACAAGTCTGATCTCTTACCGTACTTTCATTTTCCTTCCATAACAGAAAATCCTTTAGTTAAAAAACTCTCCAACTTGACTGACTTTGACTGATCTGTTCGTTTCTCTCTTCTCACTTCTTCCCATGTTACTAAAGCCCTTTTGTCCACATGAATCCTGCCACTTGATCTTTGTTGTAGCTCTCAAACCCCCGTTGCTCCTTTTCCATTAGTAGCATTGTTCTAGTGCATAATGGATCCTTCTTTCCACTCCTACTTTTTGGATTTAATTGTCACGTCTCATAACCTCACATCCACCATATGCCATATTATGCGCTCCTCCACAGTTACAGCATTTGGGTAGCACCCCTGTTTTTACACTTTTCATACTTGTGGTCATTTCGATAAGAAAACCTGGCAAGGATCCATCTAAACCCACTAGTTATAGACCAATAGCACTAGGGGTGTCCTGAATGCCAGCTTTTGTGCTTTGAAGCTTTGGCACTAATCAACAGCGAATATTCAAAGATTTGCTTGTGGCGGTCGTGGCGGGTGGGACTGATCAGGATTCAGGGCACGTTCAGACCAACAGAAACAGCGATCTGGCGATTCTCCGCAGGGTTGTGCGGCAGTGGGAATGTCATCTATACGGCCTATTTGTGTGACGTCCTGTTGTGTTCTTTTACCCCCCATGTAGCACAAGAAGACTTTATATTTCACAACCAAATATTCGCAAACAAATTAGTCTCCGATTTAGTCGAATATTAGGATCCAGCCCTAAATAATACATGATGTGGAGGGAAGGATTGTTAATTAAGCTGCACAAGATCATGTTTTTTGGGGGAGAGTTTTTAACTGGGTAAAGGGTTTTTTCTTTGGAAGCACAATCAAAGTAAAGATTGGATCAGAGTTGTCAAGTCAGTACAATGGCACACCTCATGGCAGCGTGATAAGACTTTTCATCATTATTATCAATGATGTCTTTTAAATGTACCAGAAGATGTATAGTGCAGGTAGGTCACTGTTTGCGGAGGATTGGGCCCTGTCAGGGCTTAATTTGAGCCGGAACACGCCGGAACATGTTCCGGCACCTCCGACGTTGGATCCGGAAACTTTTTTATTGGATCCTGTGTCACTATGAAAAATTAGTCGCCTAAATGAAAAAAATAAACTACTGTTTGTGTAGTGTTCAATGTTGTTATCTGTCTTGTTAGTCTTGATTCCCCATTGGAGTTCCACAAAAGTCTTGTGTTTGCATTTTCAATGCGTTTTGAGGTGAATTTTCAGGGTAAGACAGAGGGGGGAGAGGGACGGAGGGGGGAGAGGAGACGGAGGGGGGAGAGGGACGGAGGGAGGGGAGACAGGGAGGAGATGGACGGAGGGGGGAGAGGGACGGAGGGAGGAGAGGGACGGAGGGGGGAGAGGGACGGAGGGAGGGGAGACAGAGGAAGGAGAGGGACGGAGGGAGGGGATCGGCACTTCAACAGCGCGGCGCTGCACTTCAAGTGACACAAGCGCTTGTGCTGGTTGAGGATAAAAATGTCAAAAAGACAACAAAGTTTGTTTAACTTTTTCAAATACGCTGGCTAGTCGGATCCCAAACAAGCAAAAATCGTTTCTGCCGATCAAGAATGTGGAGACCACGGTGGGTTTTATGTTTTAATTGTCCGATGGATAGTTGCTGCTTGTGAAAACGATCATTGCAGTGTATTTTAAATTTTTTTTACATTTCTAACCGATGCAGTGCGCGTTCTGAAATAAAAATAAACGTTGCCCTGATGTACACACAGCGTTGTTTAGGGTTTTTTAGTCAGAGTCAGAGAAGCTACGTAGGCAGGTGTAATTTTTGTTTTGGTTCAGTTACCTCCAAGCCCAGTTTTGAGTCGCCGGATCCACCCCCCCCCTCTGCGCTCCGGGACCTCCAACTTTACAAATTAAGCACTGGGCCCTGTGGAAGAGAGGAAGGAAAGTGGAGCATGCAATCAAGAACGTTTAGTTTAGGAAACTTTACTTTGTAGTTTCTATATAAACGACTTAATGCAATCATGTCCGAGAGCAGGTTTTCAGATGTATGCAGACGATAAAGTTACATATATATATATATATATATATATATATATATATATATATATATATATATATATATATATATATATATATATATATGTAGCTGGTAGAACAACCCTGTCTGTTTTCACCAAGCTGTCTGATCATTTCGAGTCAATAGCAGCATGGTTTCGAAAAGTCTTTCAACAACACGTTCTCACTCCCAGCGCGTCAAAAACAGACGCTTGGTCAGTTGCCTTTGGCGTTAGTTACAGACGCAAAAAGTCTCCTTTATGCTCAGTCAGACGCAGGGGGGCTTTCAACTTATTCCAATGTAATCCTGTCAGCGGCGTGGGTCAGGGTGGGTCGAACAACACAGGACCTTCACCCAGGAGACCGGAGACCCAGAGCGTCAAAAGTGACGCCAAGAGTCCCGACCAAGCACGTTTAGCTATGAATAACAACGCCAAAGGCACATGCCCAAGCGTCTGTATTTTATGTGTTGGGTAGTGAGAATATGTTGCCCATACAGATGCTAAAGTGTGACTTTTGCGTTGGTATCTGACGCTGAGAGACACTGAGAGTATTTGACGAGTTGAGAATGAGAAGGGGGTTGCATAAATTACTGCTGCTGCTCGCTGTCTTTGCACATTATGCTCGAGGGTGTTTTAAGCCTCCAACGTCGCCTTCCAGGCAGCTAACCCTAACCTTAACCCTAAACATAACAATTGCTGCGCTGCCTGGAAGGCGACGTTGGGGGCTTAAAAAAACCAAACACCGCACATTACTTTGCACTTTTGTATTAATAGTGATTTTATGTCTTTAATTGTTGTATGTTTTTTTGCCTCAGGGAACTGCCACCCAAATTTTGTTATATTGTTGTCCGACCCCCTCGATATAATGACAATAATTTCATTTTGTGGACTTATTAGATTGTATCTTTGGAGCACATCATTACCACATGTTGAGTTATTTTAAAATGCAGTCACATAATAGTACATAAAAGACATTAGTTTATTTGGTTTAAAATTACTTTATTAGCATTTTATTGGTTTGCTGACTTTTTTTTATCTTTAAAGCTGTGTTCCTGTGTTCTTTGACTGCTGGGTCCATGACAGAGTCAAAGGATCTTACAGAGGGGAACTACTCCTGACAGTACAGCTGGTAGTTGAGTTTGTCTCCCAGCCTGGTCCCTGCCAGGTGTTTGTTGAAGGCGTCGTCCATCTCTTGGCTCTGTTCTGGTGTGAAGTGGTTCTTCCAGTCCCCAACCTCGCCTGCTCGGGGACAAAAATATCATGCAGTTAAACCCTCTGATGTTCTCTTGGATTTTACAGTTTTTTACAATCACTTTGGCACTAATTTCAGAACCTTGACGTAATTTTTCAAAACTCTAGACACAAAACTCACAACCAATGATCAAAATGCACATTTTTCAAAACTCTTAACACTTTTTTCAATTGCTTGGATACAATACACATAAACCTAAGATCATTTGTTCATTTAACAAAGATCACCTGTTCAATATGACACAACTTAACATCAAAGTACTACTATTTCAAAAGGAAATTCACACATTACATTTCAGATGATTGTCTATTCATTCCATTACAATGATCTAACTATCAATCGATACAACTGCTCAAAATGATGAGTAACTGTTGCATTACTCTTAATGCATAGTTGTATGGAAACAGACCAACAATATTCCATGTTTAGATCATGAAAGTTTCAAGATAACAAGATTCATTGACACCAGTAAGCGTGGAGCTAAATATATATATATATATATATAAATATATATATATATATATATATATATTGCTCATTGGCCAGCAGATCAGACTGGAACCACTCGTACATATAGCTACAAAAAGTAATGCACCATACTTCCTATGTATTCCATGTATTTATTACTGCATGCCCCACAATGAGAGCTGCTGTATGCACTGTATGTGCAGTAAATACGCAAATTGCAGTTTAGTTTAAAACCAATGCATTCAAGGGATAAAACAGTTAATTTGAGTAAAAACGAAAAGATTTGTTGTAGCGAAACAAATTATTTAAAGCACCTTCTCTGAAAACAATGTTTCTTGTGTCCATGTTGTGGTCTTTTTCCTTCAAGGCGGAGAAGGTGCTCCCCTCTGCAATCTGCTGCACCTGAGCCTCCGTCAGGCTGAAGCCGAAGAAGGTGGAGATCTGACGCACGCCCTCGCTCAGGTCCTGCAGGACAGGAAGCAGAATCAGAGCCGTTACAGACGGACACTTCTACTCAATGTTGACTGGGACTGGTTGTCTCCATGCAGCAAGGCTTAACTTTCTGCAGGATCATTTTTCATAGAAATGTACTGTTAACATGACCTCAGGTCCCATGACATGCTGCTTTTTGGATGCTTTTATATAGACCTTAGTGGTCCCCTAATACTGTATCTGAAGTCTCTTTTATATAGACCTTAGTGGTCCTCTAATACTGTATCTGAAGTCTCTTTTATATAGACCTTAGTGGTCCTCTAATACTGTATCTGAAGTCTCTGACCAACTGCCACTTTGCTTGTTTGAAAGCCATGATGTCTCTCTCTCTCTCTCATGGGCGGGCAAAATTCTCTGGGCGGTAAAAGCAGAGAAAGGGGAGGTAACCTTTCTCCTTAAGACCTCATAAGCATAGGCGTCAATTTCGGTGGGGATGGTGGGTACGCGTACCTACCAGATTTCTTCATGAGTCATTTTGTACCCACCACTTTTTTTGAAAACCTTGAGCTCAATTTAGTTAAAAAAAAAAAAGTCCATAACACATATAATTCTTGAGAGACAAATAATCCACAACAATCTCTATCCACACAGGGCAGACACACACACACAGCCGCTCTGCTGCTGCGCTGGCTGCACGCTTCTCTGTTCACTACACTGCCTGTCGGGACATTCTGCTTAATGTGAAAAAAAGCTTAACGTGGTTTAATGTACTTAAACAACGATCAATGATCACCAAATTTCTCATGGCCATATCTTGTAATGAACACTTAACTGACAGAAGAAAAGAAAACTGTCAAAAAATCGAACCAGAAATGTGGTGATGATTGATTGTTGTTAAGGTACATTAAACCACGTTAAGCTTTTTCACGTTAGAACCATAGACTGTTAATATACAGTCTATGGTCAAGGACTTATAAACCCCGTGAGAACCGTGGGGAGTCAACCCACAGCCGCTCCGCTGCCCTGCTGAAAATGTGAAGCAGAAACGCTTAATGTCAGATAACGTCCATAATAATTTGACTTTGGGTTTGATGTTTTAACAGTTTTCAGTGGTTATGAGGAGCAATATGAGAGAGAAATTTGGTAATCATTGATCATTGTTTACGTACATTAAACCACGTTTTTATTCATTAGTAAGCTACAGGACAGCGGCTTTCAAAACATGACCTGCGTGAAAAAGAGAAAAAAAAAATTAATGCGTCATTGTACCCAGCACTTCTGGAAATGTACTTCCGAATGCGTCTCTGTCCCCAGAACATTTCAAACCAAACTGACGCCCATGATCATAAGAAGGAGATTCCAGATCAGCCCATCTGAGCAGGAGGCAGAGCAGGATACCCAGGGCTCGGTTTACACCTATCACCATTTCTAGCAACTTGGGGACCATAGGCAGGCTGGGGGAATGCATATTACAGTTTTTCTCAATTGTTTACACACAAATACCGGTACTTGAGACACAATGAGCACAACATGTAACTCATGCACCAACCCCCTGAACCAATTCTGCTAAACTACAAGCACAATTCCTGCTTTACACTCAAATTGCAGTTCTAAAACACACTTTTTTCAAAACACTACACACAATTCTCTGCATTTGGCACAATTTTCATGAAGAAAAGCTCTTCTTTTCACAAGGAACACACTGCCATTCAAATATGCACACTGACTCATCACATGGGCAAACACCTGTCACACAGTTTTACAATTAGCAATCAGAGCTTTAGCATAAAAGGGCAACAGGTGAGCTCTTCTGTTTTGGAGATTTTTTTTCTGCCTGGAGATGGAAAGTGTATGACCGAAATCCACAAACGCGTATACCCCTTCTCCAAGATATGGAAGACACATGTGGAGATATAGCAGTTGATTTTCATGGCTGGATTCGCCATGCAAGGCGATATTTCCCCCGCTGAAAACATTGCTTGTGATGTGGACGAGGTGCTGTGGCCAGGCCGAAACAGAAAAGAGGATGCAGCATAGTTTTTTATTTTTATTTTTTACAGTAAATTATTCTGTTGTTTTGTATGTAGACCACTGTATGTGCAACTTTGTGTTGGTTGGGATGTACACTGTGTACATTGTTTTTGTGGGAAAAGTAAAATATATTTGTTACTGTGTATTTGTGGGTTCTGAGTATAAAAACATCAAATATCAAATATTTTACAACACACTTATGTATGTACTGTCTGTAGTAAGTGTAACACTGAACAAAAAAAAGGCCTAAGTCATGATGATGAATGGAGAAGAAGTGTTTTCAGTGTTTTCCATTGAGCACATCAGCGTTCAACTGGTTGTTATAAATGTCTGTTCATATGATGGTTTGTGTGTGTAATTTGAAAACAAAATACCATTTTGAGAAGAAATAACATTGTTTAGAATGTAAAATTTCATTTTGCAGGAGAATTGAGGGGTTTTGCCCATTGTGTGTGTGTGTGTTTTTTGATTTGTGTGTAGAGTTCTGAGAATATGAGGCATGCTTTCAGAAAATGTGTGTAAACAATCGAGAAAAACTGTAATGTTGAAAAACCTCATGAAGTGAATTTTTCATGTCATGGGACCTTTAAATATAGTATACTTTATGTAATGTTATACATTTAAAAAGCCACAACTTTCTATCAGGCACAAAGAAACAATGAGTGTGTGAGGTATACCTGTTTGAGCTCTTCATAGGTGACAATCATGACGTTGGGGTCGTCCATTCTCTTTTCCCAGGCCAAAGCATGATCAAAGTACGACCCGAAGACAACTACACACACACACACACACACAACACACACACACACACACACACACACACAAACACACACACACACACACACACACACACACACAACAACAACAACAAATAGATCAGCCAGTACACGTTTAATATTTAATTAGCATCCGCCTCACTGTTTACATTAAAAGCATACAACCGTTTCAAGCTTTTATTGTGAAGTGGGAATATTGTAATTTTTAGAATACTTTGATTAATGGTTGTTTTAATGCAGCACCCCCACACACTGGGCCAATTTAAAAAAATGTTACTTCCATCAGCAGGGCTGTTGACTCTGACTCCAGACGTTTTTCTTTTGTCTGTTGCCAAATATTCTAGTTGGTCTGACCGAGTCCAGCACTATATGCTTTTTTATAAGTATTAACTTCCTCCCTCAAGACAGAACCATTGATGAAGCGCGCTTGTTCAGAAAACAGTAATTTACTTGTGAAATAAGTAATTGTTGTTTATAAGTTTACTTTTTAAATAAAGATTTATATTTGAGCATACGGCCTTAGCAATAAACAAGCTGTTCTTTAATAAGCTACGCATTCGAACATTTGAAAACACAATAAAGTAGTTAAATTGATGACTTGAACCCTTGAGTCCTGCAGACCTCTTTGGTAAGATATGCATGCCTGAACCATCATCAAACGTGGTTCAGCAGTTAATAATAAATAGACAGTGCTTATTCAGTTAACACTATTAAAGGTGCTCTAAGTGATGTTGAGTGATGTCACTTCTTGTTGACGTTCAAAGTATTGTCAAACAAAACAGAGGCTAGCTCAGAGCCGTTTATATAGAGTTTGGCCAACTCAAATCATAGACGCCATATTGTATACCATCGTCAGATGACTCTAAAGTACAACCCTATCGGGCGAATATGCTATCTTGAAATAAATCGCTTATTTTCACCATAAACAGGCATATACATGTTATTATCAACGTTTGTCAATATGTAAAAGGCCCTTACGGAAATATTCCAGTGTATATTTACCTTCTATATCGTAAATGGGCCTATAAAAAAATGCCCATTGTAGTGAGTGACCACGTCGCCTAATAAGTCTCTGAGCAGTGTTTACCTTTCTAATGTCCGCTAGCATACAGGCTAACTATAGCCAGTTAGCTTTGTGTGTAACGTAACAAAAACCCACCCATCTCGTAGGAGCGAAGCTTAATATTTCATTCAATAAAATTATGGTACAAAAGGAGCACTAAGGCCACAGGTCTTATGTTGACAACGTGGACGCAGATATAGGAAACTCCGAAGTGAGTCGTAATATTTACCTAGCAGGCTAGGCTAACGCTGTTGCGCTAACGTTAGCAAACGTCGGCGTAGCGTTAGCTAGCTGTCTAAACTTGTGAAAAGCCGAACAACATCCCCGTCCAAGCTGTGTTTCACTTTCCCACCTGGACTCGGTCGAGACCAAAAGCCATATGACTATGGCAAGATCACAAGCATTTAGATACATGGAGTGCTAGCAAAAAAGCTAACGCTAGTATAAGACATGGCTAACTTCAAACTTCATTCATTTCTAAAGCAGTGTTAGAACTTTTTGACAGCATGGTACACATTAACGATGGTATTACTATATTTGTTATTGTATGTAATTTTTTATCACAGGGCTCCAGGCTAACTTTTTTCACTAGGAGCAGAGTGGCCCCCAACTGAAAATTTTAGGGGCGCAACCAGAAAATTTAGGGGCACACACCGTAAATCAACATGCTAACCAAATATTCACATTTCTACTAATTTTCACTGTATTACTAATAAATACTTTGATAATAGATGCAGAAATTACAATGTGCTCTTTCAAATTCAGTGTCACTTTTGAAGATGCAACATAGAAGGTTAACCGACAGCACCATCGCTGTCATGGAAAAAAGAAATATATATATACCAGCTCTAGTTTACAATTACAATGAATTCAACTTAAAATTAAACATGCATTGTTTAGGCTACTACTGAACCAATATCGGTACTGATACCTGAAATTATTTCAGTTGTAAAAATTATTGTCAAACCTATTTATCCTATGTACTTAGAACATTATGATATTTTATTAGAATATGTTACACTCTAAAGAAATTAAACAAAAATAAAAAAACTCCCTCTCTCCTCCCAAACCCATCCCTACAGCCTATTAAATTGAATAATTATTAATTTCTTACTCACTGTAACTTTTATTCTTGTATTTGTATATTCTTTTTAGCCGGTTTTATTTTCATGACCGTTTTTAATTGCTCATGTTTCATGTAAAGCACTTTGAATTGCCTTGTTGCTGAAAGGTGCTGTAGAAATAAAGATGCCTTGTTGCTGAAAGGTGCTGTAGAAATAAAGATGCCTTGTTGCTGAAAGGTGCTGTAGAAATAAAGATGCCTTGTTGCTGAAAGGTGCTGTAGAAATAAAGATGCCTTGCCTTACAACCTCAGCCACCGGGGCACAGAAACCACCGGTGTGCCTGCTTAGGAAGTGTAACGTCAACAGCATCGCGACCACTTTCGGCTCGCCAATATTATCATATCGCAGCAAACGCTATCTGCGTGTAGTTTTGAAAAACTGTAACCACACTTGAAACCACTTTATCGGCATCTCCGTGACTCACTGTGACTTCAACAAAACTGCAGAGCCGACGTAGTTTGCACCGTCCGCAGCTATGCGTGTGCGTGTGTGCGAGTGTGTGTGTGTTTGTGTCAGAGCTCCGCTCTCTGTCAATTTTCAGAGAGGACAGATAAGCTTGAGCTTACGCGCTCTCAGGTACCGAAATTTCGACGTTTAACGTGTAAAAAAGGAGGCAAATTTACTGGTCGCACATGTGCGACTGGATGTAAAATTCAGTCGCACACTCTCAAATTTTGGTCGCGAAATGCGACCATTTGGTCGCAGTCTGGAGCCCTGTATCATAAGTCGAAGAGAGAAATTGACATTTACCTCACACAATAATGAGTAGTCACTTAGCCTTCAGTTTGCTCTTTTCGCCTTCAGCTCCCATACTTTTCGCCTTTTTGCTTCACGGGGGGACTTGTGAAATCTTTTGCTGCTTCCCTGTCTTTCATTGCAGCCAAATGTGCAACAGTTGAGTATTTTTTCAGTGATTTATGTCATTTTTTAAATAATTTATTACATTTTTCCACTATTCCCTGCATTATGTCAATGGGAATCAGATGAATGTTGGTATACAACATGGAGTTCACGAAACACATGACCACCTTGGAACCAATCGCATAACGGGATAGCTCAGAACATTCGATTCCTTAGTTGGCCAAACTCTTTATATAAACGGCTCTGGGCTAGCTCGCCCCTACCTCCTCCTCATCCCGTCCCCTCCTCCTCTCTTCCGCGCACTAACCCCCCCAACCCACACCACCAAATCCTTCTTGTCAGTTATTGGCTGGAAGACTGTTTGTTATGTTTGGTGGTGCAGGATGGCGCAGTTTGTTTTTGTTGCCGTTTGTGGAGCCTGGACTGTCTGCAGAGACCGCATTTTTTTTACAGGGGACAGGCAGCAAGCAGATAGGGAGGAGATGTTTGCTGTATGTGACAAAAAATGTTGTAGCCTAAAAAACGCGTGACATCGCTTAGAGCACCTTTAAATGCTACTGTCAATGTTTTTTGGGGTGGGGATAACATGTTGATGTGTGTGTTTTCTCACTGTCTCCACTCAGGAAGTTGGAGTAGAAGGATTCCCAGGACTGCACAGATGGGAGGGATGGCAGTTTGTCATAGAAATGATAGAAGGAGACCAGAGCGTCTTTAGGGTTCCTGAAGATCACCAGCGTCTGTACAACACATGAAAAAAGAATATGGAGAGAAGAAAATCAAAACGTCATAAAAGAGAAATAAAAATCATGAGTTTTTCATGCCTAATCAACTGTTTTCACACCTGATAAACTGCACTATAATATGATAATACTTTGTTTTTCTTTCACTGTGCAGAGGTGTTGAAACTTACTTTAGTTTTCTTTGCATTGAAGGATTTGGGGATGTTGTCGGGGAGCAGGTGAGTCCCCAGTAACCTCGGAGAGGGAGTCTCATCCAGGACCTGAAGGGGGAGATCATCTTTATCTATTACAGTATACTTTTATATGCTGCTGTTCATCACACGCTTTGTTATTGTGAATTAAACATGATCAGGACGAGTATGATTATATGATCAATCATCAACCTAGTTATTTAGATCCATCATAAAAGATTAGATAAGAGACTAGAAGTATCAGGCACGTCACAAACGAAGAACTCCTGCAAAGCGAGGAAAATGGATGAAATAAAAACTGCTTTCAAGGAGCAGGAAACTTTTTTTTTTCTTTTTCAACTATTTTAATTTAATTTTCAGAACAAATGACATACATCATACAGGCAGTGGTGAACGAAGCATAGGCGAAACCGCATGTCAATTCCCCCCAAATCCCCCAAACACCCACAACCCAACCCAGATCAAGTCCAAATCAGACGGGGACAGACAACATAGACCCATACACACAGACAGACACACACCAGCAAGGGCGCACAACATCCAAAAGACAAAAAAACAATAAGATAAACAAGTACATAAACAAATTAAGAGACATGCAGGAAGATACGCTGACGTTGAGTGGAGTGGGAAATAAGCTGAGGGAGTCAACGAATTCTAGGAAAGGGTTCCATGTCTCTAGGAATGTCGAGATAAAGCCTTTCAGAGATGATTGATCAGATCAGAGATTTGCTGACGACACAGCGCTCATTGGGTTAATTGAAAATGATGACTATAGTCACTATCAAAGCTTTTGTTGATGTTTGTGACACTCATTTCCTAGAACTCAACGTTAAGAAAACTAAAGAATTAGTAATTGATTACAGGAGAAATAAGATGACAACTGAGGCAGTGGAAATTAAAGGTTCAGTAATAGAAAGAGTGAACACATACAAGTATTTGGGCATTGTTTTTAATAATAGTCTAACATGGTCTGATCATGTTGACTTACTGATGAAAAAATGAAGTCCACGTGTATACTGTATGAGGAAGTTGCAGTCCTTTAAGGTGAATACAGATGTGGTGAGAATGTTTTTTTATGTCAGTGATATGTAGTGTTTGGAGTTACTGTGTGGTGGGTTGGGGTGGGAAAGCTGGGATAACTGAGAAGGCCAGGATTGATAGAGTGACTAAAAGGGCTGGAAAAATGGTAGGAGAGTTAAATACAGTGGATCAAGTATATGATGACCGCCTGGCAAAAATGACACAGAAAATAACGAGGGACCCGGGTCACCCTCTTCATGGTAATTTGACTGGCAGAGTTATGGAACGTAGTGGTAGGCTAAGGCCTCCTGTGACACGAACTAAGCGGTATGCTCTCTCTTTTATACCTCAGACTATCAGACAGCACAACAAGCACTGTAAACGTACATTTTTATAAATTTTGTATTGTACTTATGTATTGTATTGTATTGTATTAGGCGGGTATGAGCACTGTAATTTCCATTTTTTATGGATGAAATAAACTTGACTTTGACTTTGATGTAAGCTTCTCAAGCTTCAGGTTGTCGAGCACTTCTTTAATCCAACGGTTGTGTGTAGGGGGCGGGATAGCCTCCAGTTGAGCAAGATCAGTCTCCGAGCTAGCAGGGATGTAAATGCCAGAGCCCGCCTCAGTGCAATAGGGAGGTCAGCATCAGGGGAAATGCCAAAAATGGCTGACAAAGGGTTAGGGGGGATAGTGCGATCGTAAGCTCTGCTCATCGTGTCAGAAATGCTCATAAGAAGGTTGTTAATTTAGGGCAAGACCAGAACATATGAGTATGGTTGGCAGGGGACTGGTTACACCTGTTACACATGTCCCGGACAGTGGAGTATATTTTAGACAATTTTGTGTTTGTGTAGTGGGCTTTATAAAGGACCTTGCATTGGGTGAGGCCATGACGAGCACATATGGAGGAAGAGTGAACCATAGCCAGAGCTAGGTCCCATTGTTGGTCTGTAATACTCAAGTTCAGATCGCCCTCCCACGCGGCTTTTGTCAAAGTACGAAGGTTTGCGGAGGCCGAGCTTAATGAATCGTACAATACAGAAACGCATTTCTTACGGTTGGGATCTATCGCCAGGAGGGAGTCCATCAGGGTTTCGGGGGGGGGCGGTTTGGGAAGTGGGGGAATGTCTTCTTGACAAAGTCTCTAATCTGGAAAAAGCGAAAGAGGTGTGACTTAGGCAAACCATAAAGGAAAGAGAGCTCTGTCAAGGACACAAATATGCCATCCTTGTACAGGTCCTAAACGCCAGGTCTGAACTTGAAGGTGTAAAGACATGGTTTTTAAGCAGTCGGGTCAAGACGGAAGGGCCCTGTAAGCCAAAGTTTTTCCTAACCTGACTCCAGATCTTGAGCGAGAGGGACACAATCGGGCATGTGCCCCCAGATATTGAACGCAGTGGGAGTTGGGAGCAGAGGACCGACCGCAGTGGAAGGTGTGAACTCACCTGCTCCAAATGTACCCAGACAAGTAGTGAGGCACAGTCGTCGCTCATCCAGTATAAGAGTTTTTGCAAGTTAGCTGCCCGGTAATATCGTCTGAAGTTAGGGAGCGCCAGACACCCCTCAGTCTTAGGGGACTGTAATATCGCCCTTCGGATCCTAGCGGGTGCTGGAAAAGGTAAAGGAATTTGGGGAGGGCAACCATCTTAATTCAATTTATCCGGTCCACGAGGGAGAGCGGTAAGACCGACCAGCAGTCAAAATCACTTTCAGTTTGTTCGACCAGAGGTAAGAAGTTTTTGCGGAACGTGTCCGCAACAGCCGTTGTAATAAAAAAACCCAAGTAGCGAAACCCGGCCTCTGCCAACTTAAATGATGATAAAGAGCATGGGAGCTGCCTAGCCAGAGAGTTTATCGGTAGGAGTTCGCTTTTCTGATAGTTGAGCTTGTAGCCGGAATACGCACCGAACCGTTCCAAAATGTTTAAAATCACAGGGAGCGAGACGGCTGGATTAGAGATGTACAGGAGCAGGTCGTCCGCATACAGTGAGTATCATGGAAGGCTTGTATCACGTGGACGCGCCGACAGTTTTGATGTCATTACTTAGAATTCCTCATGGGGGAGACAGAAACTACGCACTATAGCTTTAAGTACAGCACTTGAGTAAATGTACTTAGTTACATTCCACCACTGATACACACACACACACACACACACACACACACACATCCAATGAGTACCTTTAAGACGTCCGGTCCAAAAAACTCGATCAGCGGTGTTATGTTGGATTCAATTTTCATTCCCGTCGCCTCTGCAATGATCTTCCTCAACACCCCCACCATCCAGTTAAAACCTGCACACACACACACACACACACACACACACACACACACACACACACACACACAGTAATAGCGTTAGCGAAGGCTAGCTGTAGTCTCGTGCTGAAGTCCCGTGGGAATTCAGTTGTAACAGGAAAAGGTAAACAGTAGTGTGCAGATCGGAACGTAGTGTGTGAAGAGTGTATATCGGAGTTGGTCACAAGGGAAGAAGCTTGGAGTAAGAATACAGCTAGCCTCTAGCTATTACTGTGCAAGCCACAGACATTTGGCCCGTTTCCATGTAGTTACATAGTCACTGATATGGTCATAACCACTACAGTGCTCAATTACCTATTTTTGAGGGGGAAATAAACTTCAAGTTTTCGTCGCGAAGGCATGACCTGTCCTCTGGAGGACATAGCCAGACCACCGGGCACTGGGTGGATTGTTTTCGGCAGTGGGAGGCGAAGAAAGGCAGGGACGGGAGAGAAAGCAGAAGCAAGGATGTCGGTTGGGAACTACCACACAGACCTCCACTGCCAAGCCTCCTACTCACCAACGCCAGATCCATCGCACACAAAATCCATGAGCTACAACAACAGTGTACAACTACACGGAACTGCTGCGTGATGATTATCACCGAAGCCTGGCTGAACACACTCATCCCAGACGGCAGCTAACAGCTAGCAGGGCGAGCTAGCTACCGGCAGGATCGAGACAGGGTAGGTGAATTTAAACAATGTCTGAGTTGAAAACGCATCTTGTTGTCACGTAAGGGCCCTGTTCATGTTGCAAAGACATTTTAATTGCATTTTGTGTCTGTTAAGAGGCACAAAGGTACTCTTTAGAACATGCCCCCACAACTGGCGTTTTAGCTAACTGGGAGCTCTGGACGTAGTTGCAGCTACTCCAGTTTGCTAGCACCGATTCTGGTGTTGTTTTTTTCATATCGTCAGTACTCGGATACTTATAGCGATCAAGATTCACGTAAACATTTCTCTTTTAAAGTTCAAAAGGAGTTCTCCTTTAAAGCTAAAGGAACATACTTTCACCACAAGCATTAACATTACATGTAAAAGCAACCAGTGAAGAGGTTAAATGGTCCTGTGAGACCCTTTAAAAACTTTATTAATCATTTGTTTTGTGTTAAAATTTTTTGGGGGCATTTCTGCTTTTATTGGACAGGAAAGCTGCGATATGAAAGGGGAGAGAGGGGGGTAAGACGTGCAGGAAAAACATCACAGTTCAGATATGAATGCTGGACCTTCTGCGTCGAGGAACAAACCTCTGCATATGTACGCCTTCTCTACCAACTGAGCTAAACGGCCACAATCATTTGTATTTTAAACAAAGAACAATTGTTACTCTGTCTGAACATATTTAATAAATGTAATCATATCTCAATCTCTCACCACATTTGGGGTAAGCCACCAGCATGACGTCGTCCTCTCTGGCCTCGATGTTCTCCAGAGCCTTTAAACTTTCCTCGGAGCACAACATGCGCGGGTACAACACCCCGTTGTACCTGAACAGCTTGTCCTCGTCCCTAATCTCCATCTGCATCTTGGACTGCGCGTTGGAGACGGTGGCGTTGCTGTTCATCCTGATTCAGCACAGTGTGCAGCTTCACAGATCACAAACTCAGAGGCAATAATCAGGAGGCACCTGAAACAGGAATGTTTAAATAGTGTAGCAGTATGTAAACATACCTGTAGGGAAGTGTGTGTGTGTGTGTGTGTGTGTGTGTGTGTGTGTGTGTGTGTGTGTGCGCGTGTGTGTGTGTGTGTGTGTGTGTGTGTGTGTGTGTGTGTGTGTATGCATGTGTGTGTGTGTGTGTGTGTGTGTGTGTGTGTGTGTGTGTGTGTGTGTGTGTGCGCCTGTGTGCGCCTGTGTGCGTGTGTGTGCGTGTGTGTGTGTGTGTGTGTGTGTATGCATGTGTGCCTGTGTGCGTGTGTGTGTGTGTGCGTGTGTGTGTGTGTGTGTGTGTGTGTGTATGCATGTGTGCCTGTGTGCGCGTGTGTGTGTGTGTGTGTGTGTGTGTGTGTGTGTGTGTGTGTGTGTGACACAAAACTACCTGAGGGTGTGTGTGTGCGCCTGTGTGTGTGTGTGTGTGTGTGTGTGTGTGTGTGTGTGTGTGTGTGTGTGTGTGTGTGTGTGTGTGTGTGTGTGAGACACTGATGAGTGATGCTTGTAATCCTACAATGCTCACCAGATAGGAGGTACAAGTGGGATCTCTCAGGGGTTCTCCCCTCTTTTTTATATCTTACATGTTTAGGGTTCAACCATAGAGTCAAAAATAGAAAAAAAGTTTGCATATGTAAAACAGTAAAATTAATAGACATTTGGATATTTTGATTCTATCAACCCCAAAATTGGTTTGCAGCATTGCGGGACAGACATACACATGTCTACAATAAATGTGCAAGATTGGTCAAAAAACATGGCTGCAATCCTTCAAAACACCTGTATTGTTAGACCGATATCGTAACATGTCATTATAAGATTGTCTAGCAATATATTGATTACCGCAGAATTGCTGTATTGTGACATCATCGGTATCGTGAGCTACAGTACTGTATGTACATGTATTGTATATTGTATTGTATTGTCTATTGCAGGGGTGGCCAACCTGTGGCTCTTGAGCCGTATGCGGCTCTTTGCCTGCTCCTGTGAGGCTCTTCCTGTGTGGCTGGGGGCTGTGTCATTGGTTGATTGTTGTTTTTAACTTTTCTAAACAGTATTTCAGATAAGTAAAAAAAAAAAAAAGAAAACACATTTGAATGCATCTGCCAATACTGCCAATACATTTGCCAATTATTTTAAAATGGAAAATAATGCAGCAGAGTTTTGAGGACAGATTCTGCAACCTGAGGAAACACAGCGGCCACAGATCACCTTCCTCGTTAACCCTTTCACTGCTGAATCAGACTGTTTGAAAGCCCCTTTAGTGACAAATGAGTGAGAGAGTTCTTCGAGTGGCCACAACCGAGTTCAAGCAAGACCTGAAAAGGATTGTGGACAACAAAGACTGTCAGGTTTCCCACTGAGTCAAACTAAGTGAGAAAAAAAAACTATGAAAACTGCTAGTATGTATTATGACTGTCATCAGATCTGGAAGTCACTGTTGCTGTTGTAGTGTGGACGTGCATGTGTTGTGTGGCTTTTTGCTATGGTGCGTGTTTTTTTGTGGCTCTTTATACCTAACTGGTTGGCCACCCCTGGTCTATTGTATCATGAGGTACCCTTCCATTAGCATTCCATTGACTCCCATTAATTTTGGCGTCACGTTGACAGAGAATATCTTTACATCTGAAGTGTTTAAAGACTCTTTTTGTCCATTGTTTATTTCTAAAGAAATATGACAATATATAAAAGGCTCCTTTACCTTGTATCTCACGTTATGGCCATGTTCCAGCCGTTTTTGTAAAAATAGGCTGGAAAAATAAAAATAGAAATTCCCGGGTGAGGAGAAGCTCGCAGGCAATCGGGGGGACGTGGAGGCTTACAGTCAAGGGAGAAGCCCGTAGAGAGTCCATGAAAGCATCGGAACAATATATTTCAGCAACGTTTTGATGGATTGGAAATACCTTGGTATGTGGAAAGTTAATTCATATGAAGTAACATTTACCCACGAACAACTAGGATATTTTAAGAAAAGTATATGTTGTTAAATAATGAAGTAGATGCAGGGTTCGAATTACTGGGAGCCAGTGGGAGCTGAGCTCCCATAGAGAGAGGATGAGCTCCCATGAAAGCAGTAAAATCATACACCTGTGGGGGTCTATAAAAGTCATTATTATTTAAATCACAAATAAAGCACTTTTTCCAAACACACGGAGCTCTGAAGCAGACCTGTGCGTCGCTTAGTGTCCACTCTCGTTGTTATCGTGTTCATTATCTACCTCTTTCCACTTGGCACTATCCTCAGGCAACATGGTGTTCAATTTCACTGCTATGCGGATGACACCCAGTTCTACTTCCTCTTCTGCCAGCTGTTGTCACTGCCAGCCTCCATGACATAAACTTGTGGATGACACAAAACTACCTGAAGCTGAATAACAGTAAGACTGAGCTGCTAGTGGTTGGCTCCAAATCAGCTCTTGCTAAGATGGAACCTTTCACCCTTTCTGTAGATGGCAGCACCATCCCTTGCTCCAACCAGGTCAAGAGCCTTGGTGTCATACTGGACAATACACTCTCATTTAGTGCGCACATAAACAGTATGTCTCGAAGTCCCTTTTTCCATCTAAGGAACATTGCACGGCATATGTGACATCCCGCCTTGACTACTGTAATTCCATCTTGTCTGGAATCCCTAATAAGATACTCCACCGGCTCCAACTCATTCATAATTCTGCAGCGAGAAACTGCACTGGCTTCCAGTTGCCTACAGAATAGGTTTTAAAGTCCTGCTCCTGGCATAGAAGGCCCTATACAATTATACCCCCACCTACCTCACTGACCTCCTGGAAGTTTACACCACTGCCCGCTCACTGAGATCTTCCTCAGCAGGCCTACTGCATGTCCCCAGTGTGAACCTCAGCACCCGGGGAGAGAGGGCTTTCAGCTACACTGCCCCCAAGCTGTGGAATTCATGGCAGGCCACATCAGACACTGTGACTCAATTACTGACTTTAAAAACGGACTTGAAACATATCTTTTCAAGATGGCTTATGGAATGACTGACTGACTGACGATATTTGATGATTGTTTGTTTGTGAAGTGACATTGGGTGTCATGAAAGGCACTTTAAATAAATTGTATTATTATTATTATTATTATTAGGTATTCCTCCATTTTTAGCAGTGTTGGAAACCGTTCCCTTATTCACTTACTCACTATTCCCTGTATAGTGTTTATTAAATAGTGAACTATAGGGAATGACCAAACAAGATTTCAGACAGTACACTGAAAACATATCGTTGCGTGACTTGTCAGTAGATGTGCCGTATTATTTTGGAAAAAACTGCCAAAGAATCCACAACGCTCAAACAATGCATTAAAAAATTCGCACGTCGCCATTTTTTCATTGAATAGGTGAAATTGAGGCGCAGCAATGAAACACTTCCCTGAACGCACGTGCCCTCCCGCGACCAGTTGATACAGTTCATGTCTGGTAGTACCTGGTCTATATCAATGAAGTTCCACTTCCGGGATTGTTCAGGTGCCGCCGGAAAATCCGCCAGGTGTACCTCATTTTGGCCGGTTGTCCGTCCCTTTCCTCTTTCTTTGTGTTGGCGTTCTAACCTCCGGTGGATTTGTGAGGACTATGGTTAACTGCTCCTCAGATCTCTGCAGGGTAAATCCAGACAGCTAGCTAGACTATCTGTCCAATCTGAGTTTTCTGTTGCACGACTAAAACTACTATAATAATATATACATTACTTACTGCAATCATGTCTGGGAGCAGGTTTTCAGATGTATGCAGACAATAAAGTTACATATATATGTAGCTGGTAGAACAACCAAGTCTGTTTTTACCAAGTTGTCTGATCATTTTGAGTCAATAGCAGCATGGTTTCGAAAAGTCGTGTCTTTCAACAACACATTCTCACTACCGGAGACCCAGAGCGTCAAAAGTGACGCCAAGAGTCCCGACCAAGCACGTTTAGCTATGAATAACAACGCCAAAGGCACATGCCCAAGCGTCCATATTTTATGCGTTGGGTAGTGAGAATGTGTTGCCCATACAGATGCTAAAGTGTGACTTTTGCGTTGGTATCTGACGCTAAGAGACACTGAGAGTATTTCACGAGTTGAGAATGAGAAGGGGGTTGCATAAATTACTGCTGCTGCTCGCTGTCTTTACTTTGCACTTTATTGTTTGTATTATTAGTGATTGTATGTCTTTAATTGTTGTATGTTTTTTTTGCCTCAGGGAACTGCCACCCAAATTTCGTTATATTGTTGTCCAACCCCTCAATATAATGACAATAATTTCATTATGTGGACTTATTAGATTGTCTCTTTGGAGCAAGTTTCAAGGTTGTGCATTTTTACCCACATCATTACCACATGTTGAGTTATTTTAAAGTACAGTCACATAATAGTACATAAATGACAATAGTTTATTTGGTTTAAAATGACTTTATTAGCATTTTATTGGTTTGCTGATCTTTTATTTTCTTTGCTGAATCTTTGTTTTTGGGAATATAAACCCATTATTTTTAAAGCTGAACTACTACTGACAGTACAGCTGGTAGTTGAGTTTGTCTCCCAGCCTGGTCCCTGCCAGGTGTTTGTTGAAGGCGTCGTCCATCTCTCGGCTCTGTTCTGGTGTGAAGTGGTTCTTCCAGTCCCCGACCTCGCCTGCTCGGGGACAAAAATATCACGCAGTTGAACCCTCTGATGTTCTCTTGGATTTTATTCTCAAAGTGACAAAGTTATATTCTGTATCTGCACCACATGAAGGTTAATACCAATCTCATGTTTTAAGATATAAAGGCCAAATAAATCATGCAGTCACGGTAAATGCAGGTCGTTCTCATGAACCACTCGTACATATACAGTAGCTACAAAAAGTAATGCACCATACTTCCTATGTATTCCATGTATTTATTACTGCATGCCCCACAATGAGAGCTGCTGTATGCACTGTATGTGCAGTAAATACGCAAATTGCAGTTTAATTTAAAACCAATGCATTCAACGGATAAAATGGTTAATTTGAGTAAAAACTAAAAAAAGATTTGTTGTAGCGAAACAAATTATTTAAAGCACCTTTTCTGAAGAGGTTGTTTCCCGTAACCATGTTGGCGTATTTCTCCTTCATGGCGGAGAAGGTGCTCCCCTCTGCGATCTGCTGCACCTGAGCCTCCGTCAGGCTGAAGCCGAAGAAGGTGGAGATCTGACGCACGCCCTCGCTCAGGTCCTGCAGGACAGGAAGTAGAATCAGAGCCGTTACAGACGGACACTTCTACTCAATGTTGACTGGGACTGGTTGTCTCCATGCAGCAAGGCTTAACTTTCTGCAGGATCATTTTTCAAAGAAATTAAATGATGAAGTGACTTTTGAACATGTTATAATAATAACTTTATGAATCTTATACAGTTTTTTAAAGACACAACTTTCTATCAGGCACAAAGAAACAAAGTGAGTGTGTGATGTATACCTGTTTGAGCTCTTCATAGGTGACAATCATGACGTTGGGGTCGTCCATCCTCTTCTCCCAGGCCAAAGCATGATCAAAGTACGACCCGAAGACAACTACACACACACACACACACACACACACACCACAATAACAAATAGATCAGCCAGTACACGTTTAATATTTAATTAGCATCCGCCTCACTGTTTACCTACTAAGCATACAACCGTTTCAAGCTTTTATTGTGAAGTGAGAATATTGTAATTTTTAGAATACTTTGATTAATGGTTGTTTTAATGCAGCACCCCCACACACTGGGCCAATTTAAAAAAAATGTTACTTCCATCAGCAGGGCTGTTGACTCTGACTCCAGACGTTTTTCTTTTGTCTGTTGCCAAATATTGTAGTTGGTCTGACCGAGTCCAGCACTATACAATTTTTTATAAGTATTAACTTCCTCCCTCAAGACAGAACCATTGATGAAGCGCGCTTGTTCAGAAAACAGCAATTTACTTGTGAAATAAGTAATTGTTGTTTATAAGTTTACTTTTTAAATAAAGATTTATATTTGAGCATACGGCCTTAGCAATAAACAAGCTGTTCTTTACAGTTTTTCTCAATTGCTTAAACACTATAACCAGGCTTTTGAACTAAAATTTCAAAACCATAACGCCATTTTTCAAAAAGCACACCCATTTCACTACACTCAACTTCACTCAACACTATTCCCTGGTTTTGACACACGAGTCAGATTTGTTGAACTGTTACTGCAAAACTCTACACACAAATCCCTTAATTTGTCATTGCCTACACCATGTTGTCATTTAGAAAGCACCGCATTCAATATTGCTCACTCAAGTCAGCACAGCTGAAGCTCAATTAGCACACAATTACCCAGGTGGAAACACTACGAGTCAAAATTGATCACACACCAATCAGAACTTTCAATAGATAGATAAAATGGCCAGAGTCAGTTCATTGAGTTTTGGAACAATGGATCCACAGAGAAATGACGGTCGAGGAGGGAGAGGAAGAGGAAGAGGAAGAGGACATGGTCGAGGAGGAGGAGGAGGAGAAGGAGGAGGACGTGGTGAAGGAGAAGGAGGAGGACGAGGACGTGGTGAAGGAGGAAGGCAAGGAGGGAGAGGAGGAAGACGTGGTGAAGGACGAGGTAGAAGAGGAGTAAGGGCAAGGAGACAAGCAGTCTCGGATGAAATTCGAGCCACTTTAGTGGACCATGTTCTCGTCCATGGTATGACCATGAGGGAGGCTGGGCAACGAGTCCAGCCTAATTTGAGTCGCTTCACCGTCGCCTCCATCATCAGAACCTTCAGGGAGGAAAACAGGTAGGTGTACTTACAGTACGACTGCTCTGTACAGTAACTTTTGAGTGCTGTACTATGCTTCTGTAATACTAAATAAATCCATCAAATTTACAGTAATGCGTGCTTCTATTTTTGTAGGATACAGAGACGACCATCTGGTGGTGGGAGGCTAAGGCTTTTGTCAGAGGAGCAAGAGAGGGAGCTTGTAAACATGGTCATTGCCAATAATGTAATCCGCCTGCGAGAGATTCAAAGGGGAGTGATTGAGGATAATAATCATTTTCAAGGAATAAATTCCATCAGCCTTTCCACAATTGATCGCATCCTCCGAAAGCATCGGTTCCGGATGAAACAGGTGTGAACGAAACTCTGACAGGGTAAAAGACCAACGAGTGGAATATGTTCAGGTATGACTTTTGATATTGTATGAAGTATTGTGCACCATCACAGTACAGCAGTTTATGCTGCCATTTGTGCCCTCCTGAACTGTGCTTCAGGGTAGTGATATACTCTATTGTGTTTTGATGTGTTTTTCAGAGAATCTTTGAGATTGAAGGCTGGCCTGTTCCACCTGAAATTATCTTTGTGGATGAGGCTGGTTTCAACCTCACCAAAAGAAGGAGAAGGGGGAGGAATATAATCGTCCATCGGGCTATTGTAAATGTCCCTGGTCAGCATGGAGGGAATGTCACGATGTGCGCAGCCATCAGCCAACGAGGGGTACTCCACCGCCATGCCAGTCTAGGACCCTATAATACTATGCTCCTTCTTGCATTCCTTGACGGTCTAAGAGAGCATATGTTCCAGCTGGACCACAGGGAACCAGCACAACCAGAGCACCCTCACTATGTTGTTGTTTGGGATAACGTCAGCTTCCATCGCGCTGCTCTGGTTCGTGACTGGTTTACCGATAACCCAATATTTTCCAACCTCTTTCTGCCTGCATACTCTCCATTTCTTAACCCAATAGAGGAGTTTTTTTCGGCATGGCGGTGGAAAGTGTATGACCGAGAACCTTATATGCGTGTTCACCTCCTTCAGGCCATGGAAGAAGCCTGCCTAGACATATCAGTAGATGCGTGCCAGGGGTGGATCAGGCATGCAAGAGGATTTTACCCCCGCTGCCTGGCTAGGGCTAATAAAGCCTGTGATGTGGACGAGATTCTTTGGCCTGACCCAGAGCAAAGACGGGATGCTGATGCAGAATAATTTTTTTTTTTTTAACTGTGTAGTACTGTACAGTAATGAATAAAATGTACCAATGTAACCATTGGTTGTGTCTTATGTTCATCTGAAAAGGTTTGTGGCAACATAACTTAACAGTTTTGGAAATGTTGTTTTGAATTTATTACACCAGTGTGTAAAACTAAGTTTTAGTGTGTATGTTGTGACGGCTTGTGTGTCCCGTCTGGGGTCAAAGTTTGGTTTTTCAGCAAGAGTTAATGGTTTTGATATAGTGCTTCATAGTGACCTGAAAATAGGATGTTTGGTGAATTGGGTGAGACGTTATGGATTTGTGTTTACTGTTTTGAGAATACGAGGCATAGTTTCAAGAAATATGTTTAAGCAATCGAGAAAAACTGTAATTAATTTCAACATATTATTGATTGTAATAGTCCATATTTCATTTTAATTTTGCAATACAAAGAAATAGACTAAACGATTTAGTCTGAGCGTCATTCTCAATTTCACAATGAAATAAAACGTAACTCATTCGAACCAGACCACCGTCTCAGATATCCTCAGTGTCAGACACAATAATGCATGTAGTCTTTAACTTCTACACAGGGAACATGCACTAACTGGCAGAAATGAATAAAGCCATTGCACAGCCAAACTATGTTCTAGTCTTATAATGTGCACGTAGTGATAACAACACCTGGGTGTTCAGTCGTCTCGTGTGTTGAACCGTGGAAATAAATAGACAAACAATTTTGGAATTTGCACTGCAATGTTGTCGGGAAGCCTATTCACTGAATATTCCGCCATCAGAGATTGCATTATATTACTGACAGGTGTTTAAAAATATCTGGGAACTTTTCCGGAGCTCTGAATGGCAGAGGATAGCTAAAGATGTATTTATTTTAAGATGTATTGCCGGTATTTACCTCAAAAGCACATTAAGCTAAAAGCAAGGTGTCTTCTTCGGACTTGCGAGTGCTGTCAAATGGATCGTATGCGGTTTGCTCACACAGCCTAGTGGTTTGGTGGTGAAGTGCAGTCATGCTGCAGTCATGCTGCGTTCATGAGCGTAGGGTAGGCTCAGGTCTACGTCCCGTAGTAGCCTATATTTTATATTTTAATTTAACGTCTTTAATGGTAAGATACCGCACAGGGACAGATAATGAGCGTTGTTTAAGATTAAATTACAATGCCACATATGGCAGACACCTTCAGATGTGAGAGACCCCCTTAGATTTTTGACTTTGTTGCTTTCATGGGAGCCAGTCCTCACTCTATGGGAGCTTGGCTCCCTCTGGCTCCCACGTAATTCGAGCACTGTTCCCACCCATACTTTACAGACATTTATTTGAATGAAGATCTTTTACATTAGAGCTTTAATGCTTTAGAGATTACAGCTAGCTTGTTTTCCTTTATGAAACAGAATTTGTGGCAGGACAGCACGATAGAAATGTAAAACTTTTTGTGGTATTTTACCGGCATCATTGCACAAATATTCAACTCTCTGGCACTTCATTTGCAAATATTGCACTTTGGATACTATGTTATTGTAGATTTTTTTCTGGGTATGGATTGCTAATTGCTTGTCAGACCTCCCTTTTTTCTTATGTATGTGTTTATACTGTATTGTTCCTTCAGGCCTTATTTTTTAAAGTGATGTGTTTCTTTTTCTTTAGAGGAGACGTGTAAGATCACATGAATTTCCCCTTGCAGGACAATAAAGTTTACTTTGACTCTTGAGTCTGTAGCTGTTCCTCTGTTAGGTTTAGCAAAAGTTTTCAACTGGACCCACAATGGGGACATGTAAACAGGAGGAGGTTGAAAATACAGTTTTAATGATTAAAAAGTGCAGGTGATCCAACAGAGACAACAAGTGAGGCTGGACGTGGCTGGAACAGATAGACAGGTCGGGTGAGTATGGCTGGTCACTGTGGCACAGAGGGGAAAATTAAGTTTAGGCATGTTTCCATAAATACACAACAAAGTACTACAGATCCTAACATCCTGCGAACCAAACATTTTGTTTGCCTGTAGCTATTCCTCCTAACCATTTTGTTTGCTAGCTAGCTATAATGTCAGTAAGTTAGCCTGTAGCTATTCCTTCATTTTAGCTGTGTTGGAAACCGTTCCCTCATCCACTCACTCACTATTCCCTGTATAGTGTTTATTAAGATAAGATAAGATATACTTTATTGTCCCTGAAGGGAAATTAGTTTTGGACTCTGTCCTTTCCGCAGCTTTACAAAGACAACACAAAATACGGAAAATAAGCATCTCTCAACACATACTCTCATGAAACACATAACATGCTCTCATATACATTAGATAAGTACTCCTAATTTAACAACCCTGTCGGCTGCATTCTCGCAACAAGTGTAGTACAGTCCTTGCCGGGCACAGACTGGGACCAAAAATCGGCCCTGGCATTTTGGCCCAGACCGGCCCACCACATAAGATCACAAATATCACCCATCCTTGCGCTCCCCTGAATATACCAACTCCTACTCCTTAAAACTACTAATGCCATGTAATGAGTAAGCAAGAATTAGTGAGAGTTGACACATGAAATACTTCAAAACAGTGCCATTTATTAATACAATAAAACGGTATACTCCTCATGGATCATATATATATATATATATATATATATATATATATATATATATATATATATATATATATATATATATAAAGGCTGCTGGAATCGGCTGGAAACTGTCCGAATTGAGAGCGGATTTTTGTCACCGCCCCCTGCTGCTGCTGCCTGCTCTCGTCCACTTTACAGGCGAGGCGCAGTTCATCTCAAGAGCCTATTGGGCCGCCAATCTAGGCCTACCACCTTTATGGGCCGGTTCATGGGCCGGACAAAAAAAATAAATAAGTGTCGGCGGTCGGTGCAAAATGCATGTCGGCCCACCGTGAAAGTGCCCGGTATGCCAGGTGGCCAGTCCGCCCTTGGCCCTTGCACAATGAGATATTGCACAACTAACATATTGTCCAAACCCAAATAGCCTACATATTGCACAAAGGACACATTATCTCATTACCTAAGCAGTAAACAATGACATATTGAACAATCCAACAGCACATGTATTGCACCACTAACATATAGTATAACCCCAATAACCTACTTATTGCACAATGACATAGCGCACAACCCAGCCAGCCTACATGTTAGTGTTGATAAGCTTAATGGACATAGGCACAAATGAGTGTTTATATCGGTTTAGCCTGCATTTAGGAACCCTGAATCTTCTACCAGAGGGTAAAAGCTGAAATTCTGGGTGAAGTATGTAGGTCGTATCGGAAACTTTATTATGTGCCTGTCTGATAACCGACTGCTCATAAATTGTCTGGGGGGACAGGTGGTTTTTGACCCCCATAATCTTCATAGCTGTCTGTACCTGACGGGCGATCTGTGATTTGGACTGTACGGTCAGGTTACCATACCAGGCTGTGATACCGTATTTTAGAATACTCTAGTATTGTATGATAGAACAAGAACATACATTTTTGTTCAACTCCATACACTCTAAATCTTAGTAGAAAATGCATCCTCTGTTGAAGTCTGGAACAGAGAGTATTCATGTGGTCCTTCCAGCTGAGTGCATTATCGATATGTACACCAAGGTACTTGTAAGAACTAACCTGAGTAATGGGTTACTAAATTACTAAATAAGTTGTTGATCACTACAGGCCTGGTGTCGCATATGGCCTTTGGGTCAAACACCATCTCCTCAGTCTTGGTCAAAATTTAGCACAAGCTAGTTGTCATCGCACCACTGGACAAATTCCTCAATTTCCGTATGATACGCTGCTGGGCTTCTATCTTTGTGCATAAGGTCAAGGATTGCTGTATCATCAGTATCGTCAGTGTGGAGTCTAGTGCAGTCGTTAGTATACAGTGTAAAGAGGACTGGAGAGCTGACACAGCCCTGAGGGGCGCCAGTGCTGATTGGCCTGGGCTCCGTGAGAGCATTATTCACTCTGACCTATTGAGTATGGTTTGTTAAAAAAGTAAAATACCAGTTGAGAATAAAAGTGTGTTTCAGCTTCTGGATGAGCATGTGAGGCTGCAGAGTGTTAAAAGCTGAATTAAAATCAACAAACAAAATGCGTGCGGATGTGGAATGCTGTTAATGGCATCATCTGTGCTGTGCCCCTGCCTATAAGCAAACTGAAAAGGATCTAAAAACACACCAACATCTTGCTTAAGAAATGACACCATTATCCTCTCAAGACATTTCATGACAATGGCTGTCAGTGCCACAGGCCTGAAATCATTGTTCACCTTTGGGCAAGGTTTTGTAGGTACAGCTGTAATTACTGATTTCTTCCACAGGGTGTGTATGGCTTGTGAGTCTACCGATTTTTGAAAGATTGGGCACCATGCATGTGTCAGCTCCTCTGCACATGTCTTTAGCAGGAATGCAGATATTCCATCTGGCCCAGTGGCCTTTTTAGTACATAAGTCTTTAAAGGTCCCATGGTATGAAAATTTCACTTTATGAGGCTTTTTAACATTAATATGAGTTCCCCCCAGCCCATGAGAAAGAGACATCATTGCTTTCAAACGAGCAAAGTGGCAGTTGGTCAAGGCCACACCCCCACCCTCCACCTTGCCCCCTCCCTCTCAATAGCATTTAAAGCTACAGACACAGAAATAGCACATCCTAAGGAAAGCTCATTGTGGGACTGGCTCTATTAAATCTGCACCAAGGCTGAATTTCAGGAAAGAGACTTCAGATACAGTATTAGGGGACCACTAAGGTCTATATAAAGAGACTTCAGATACAGTATTAGGGGACCACTAAGGTCTATATAAAAGAGACATCAGATACAGTATTAGGGGACCACTAAGGTCTATATAAAAGAGACTTCAGATACAGTATTAGGGGACCACTAAGGTCTATATAAAAGAGACATCAGATACAGTATTAGGGGACCACTAAGGTCTATATAAAAAGAGACTTCAGATACAGTATTAGGGGGACCACTAAGGTCTATATAAAAGAGACTTCAGATACAGTATTAGGGGACCACTAAGGTCTATATAAAAGAGACTTCAGATACAGTATTAGGGGACCACTAAGGCCTATATAAAAGAGACTTCAGATACAGTATTAGGGGACCACTAAGGCCTATATAAAAGAGACTTCAGATACAGTATTAGGGGACCACTAAGGCCTATATAAAAGAGACTTCAGATACAGTATTAGGGGACCACTAAGGTCTATATAAAAGATACTACAGATACAGTATTAGGGGACCACTAAGGCCTATATAAAAGAGACTTCAGATACAGTATTAGGGGACCACTAAGGCCTATATAAAAGAGACTTCAGATACAGTATTAGGGGACCACTAAGGTCTATATAAAAGATACTACAGATACAGTATTAGGGGACCACTAAGGCCTATATAAAAGCATCCAAAGAGCACCTTGTCATAGGACCTGTAAAAAGCAATCTGACCTCCTGAGGGTCTGTCTGTGACAGAAATTGTCTCTAAAACATTCTTCCATTCAGAGGAGAAGTCCAGAGATTCAAATCTCAGATAGAAGTCATTCAGTTCATTAGCTTTTTGCAGGTCATCAGAAGTAATGATGCATTTTTGAGCTGGTGTCATATTAGTAATTACCTTCATCGTGTCCCATAGATTTTTTTGAGTTCATTTCTGTAAAACTCTGTTCAATTAATTCTCCTCCTGGCTTCCCTGAGCAAGTGATTAAGTTCTGTTTGCACAATTTTCAGTTGTGCTCTGTCCTGGTTATTAAATGTTCTAAAATTTCTTGCGGTTGATACAGTCTTTAACCTCCTTAGTTATGTATAGTTTAGTTATGAATAGTTAGATATACAGTTATTCCTTTCTGAGGTATAACATTGTCCACACAGAATTTGATGTAATCCGTAACAGTCTCTGCCGCTTTATACGTCCAGTTCATGAAAGATACTCCATTCTGTCGAAAGAAAGCAACCTTTAAGCGACTCTATGCTGTCACTAGTCCAGACATTTACAGTCTTGGTGTATGGGTTACTGCTCTTGAGAACAGTTCTGTAAGTGGGGATGAGATGGACTACGTTATGGTCCGAGTTTGACAGCGGGGGTTTAGCCCTGCTCACGTAGGCATTTTTGACATTACAATAGCACTTATCAAGGATTCTGTCCTTTCTTGTACCACTTAACATACCGTGAAAAACCTGGGAGTGACAGTTCCAATTTACAGTGATCCCCTAAAATAAAAATCGGGGCCTCCGGAGCGCCCAGTAACTGTTGGTGTACACAGTCAGTGTGCTGCTGCACTTGCAGCGTTCCCGCTGGGAGGGACATACACACTGCAGAGGATGATGTTGCCAAACTCTCTGGGCAGATACAGGGGTCTTAGGCTCAAGCACATTAGTTCAACATCGGGATTGCAAATAATTTTGCGCAGTGTATGTTGCCTGCACTGTTTATCAGTAAATTAAATCCAGGGTTAGCTAGACTATCTGTCCAAGCTGAGTTTTCTGTTGCACAATTAAAACAACTATAATAATAATAATAATAATAATAATAATAATAATAATTATATATATATATATTTCTTTTTTTTTCTTTTTTTTTAATACCAGGGAAAAAAATCACAATGAGATTAAAATCTCTTTTACAAGTGAGCCCTGGCCAAGAAGGCAGCACATAGAAAATACACTTTAACATACAATAAATAACAGACAGACAGGGATGGACAGCAATAAGAAATAAGAAATAAAAAACAGAAAATCACATTTTAAAAACAAGCGCAAACATGTTGTTATATTTGATTTAGGCAGGACTTGAATTCAGTATGTGAAATAAAAACCTGCAATTTTAGCTGATTTTGTAACTCATTCCATGAAGTTGGAGCACTGTAACAAAAAGCAGTTTTTCCAAACTCTGTTTTAGTTTGTGGAACATCATCCAGTACGTATGTACTTGATCTTAGATTGTGTTCAGATCTACTAGATGTTAAGAGTGTAGTTAAATATGAAGGAGTGTGTCCAGTTATTGATTTGTACACAAAGGTCAACCAATGTTTGAGCCTCGCTGTCTTTGCACATTATTGTTTGTATTATTAGTGATTGTATGTCTTTAATTGTTGTATGTTTTTTGCCTCAGGGAACTGCCACCCAAATTTCGTTATATTGTTGTCCAACCCCTCAATATAATGACAATAATTTCATTATGTGGACTTATTAGATTGTATCTTTGGAGCAAGTTTCAAGGTTGTGCATTTTTACCCACATCATTACCACATGTTGAGTTATTTTAAATTGCAGTCACATAATAGTACATAAAAGACATTAGTTTATTTGGTTTAAAATGACTTTATTAGCATTTTATTGGTTTGCTGACCTTTTATTTTCTTTGCTGAATCTTTGTTTTTTGGGAATATAAACCCATTATCTTTAAAGCTGAACTACTACTGACAGTACAGCTGGTAGTTGAGTTTGTCTCCCAGCCTGGTTCCTGCCAGGTGTTTGTTGAAGGCGTCGTCCATCTCTCGGCTCTGTTCTGGTGTGAAGTGGTTCTTCCAGTCCCCGACCTCGCCTGCTCGGGGAAGAAAATATCACGCAGTTCAACCCTCTGATGTTCTCTTGGATTTTATACTTATGCAGGTCGTTCTCATGAACCACTCGTACATATAGCTACAAAAAGTAATGCACAGTACTTAGTATCTATTTCGTGTATTTATTACAGCATGTCCCACAATGAGAGCTGCTGTATGCACTGTATGTGCAGTAAATACGCAAATTGCAGTTTAGCACCTTTTCTGAAGATGATGTTTCCCATAGTACCCTGGGAGTTGGCGGAGCTCTCCTTCATGGCGGTAAAGGTGCTCCCCTCTGCGATCTGCTGCACCTGAGCCTCCGTCAGGCTGAAGCCGAAGAAGGTGGAGATCTGACGCACGCCCTCGCTCAGGTCCTGCAGGACAGGAAGTAGAATCAGAGCCGTTATAGACGGACACTTCTACTCAATGTTGACTGGGACTGGTTGTCTCCATGCAGCAAGGCTTAACTTTCTGCAGGATCATTTTTCAAAGAAATTAACTGTTAACATGACCTTTAAAGTGCCCATATTATGAAAAAAATCACTTTTTATGGGATTTGGGGAGTTATTTTGTGTCTCTGGTGCTTCCACACACATACACACTTGTTAAAAAAAACCATCCATGCTGTTTAGAGTGAGATACGGTTTCTGAATGTGTCCTGTCTTCAGTCTCTGGGTGAGCTGTTCAAAATCTGCACGGCTTTCTACGTCACTAGCCGAGACGAGGGGCCTAGGGGGCTAACCGTTAGCATGCTTGCTCGTTCTCAATGGCAAAACACTGCTACAACACACACAAATTCACCCTAATCTACAAAATAAATTGTATAGAACTACTTCCATGTCCCTGTTCTGCAGTTATTCCACGCAAAGTTGGAAGTGTGCCCTCGTTTAGAAGAAGTCTCCCAGCTAATCCTGCCTTGTACCACTGAAGTTGGAGAAACAGCTAGCTAGCTCATGTAGTCCTTACCTAGCTACTGAGCATGTGATCTTACCTAGCTACTGAGCATGTGATCTTACCTAGCTACTGATCATGTGATCTTACCTAGCTACTGAGCATGTGATCTTACCTAGCTACTGAGCATGTGCGACTGACAACAGAGATGTTACAGCAGTGAGAGGTCTCACTCTGTAGCTAAAACAGAGAGGGGTGAAAAGAGGAGCTGCAGCAATGTGCAGTACAACAAAAATATGGTGTTTTTTGAAAATTAAACCATGTAAACCTATTCTGATACAACCTCAAAATACAATTATGAACCTGAAAATGAGCATAATATGGCCACTTTAAACATAATATACTTTATGTAATGTTATACATTTAAAAAGCCACAACTTTCTATCAGGCACAAAGAAACAATGAGTGTGTGATGTATACCTGTTTGAGCTCTTCATAGGTGACAATCATGACGTTGGGGTCGTCCATCCTCTTCTCCCAGGCCAAAGCATGATCAAAGTACGACCCCCAGACAACTACACACACACACACACACACACACACACACACACACACACGCCACAACAACAATTAGATCAGCCAGTACACATGTTTAATATTTATTTGGCATCTGCCTCACTGTTTATCATATTCTGCTGCTGCTGCTGCTTTACATTAAAAGCATACAACTGTTTCAAGCTTTCATTGTGAAGCAGGAATATTGTAATTTTTAGGATACTTTGATTACAATGCAGCACCCCCACACACTGGACCAATTTAAAAAAAAAAAAAAAAAAGTTATTTCCATCAGCAGGGCTGTTGACTCTGACTCCAGACGTTTTTCTTTTGTCTGTTGCCAAATATTCTAGTTGGTCCGACCTGAACCCTTGAGTCCTGCAGACCTCTTTGGTAATATATGCATGCCTGAACCATCATCAAACGTGGTTCAGCAGTTAATAATATAAATATATATATATATAGACAGTGCTTATTCAGCTGGGTTGCCTGAAAGAGGGTGTCTGATGTTTCGAAAGACCCAAAACACCCAATGAGATTAGGAACACAAGACTGGAACACGGCAACCACCAATCCGTGCCTTTATGGATGACCTCACAGTGACGGAGTCAGTGCCTGGAGCCAGATGGATCCTGAAGGGTCTGGAGAGGCTGATTGAATGGGCCAGGATGTCATTCAAGCCAGCCAAATCCAGATATTTAATGCTTAGGGATGTAACGGTATGAAAATTTAACCTCACGGTTATAGTGACGGTTTTCGGTATTATCGCAGCATTTTTAAAAGTGTGTTCAATATGTTCCCGTGTTAATTTTGACAGCAAATTCTGATTTAGTCTTAGGGCGTTTTCACACATGAAAGTCTGAACCAAGGTCCGGACCAAGGTTCATGTTTTTGTTCCATTGTAACATTTGATCCGGTAAGTTTTGGTTTCACACTGCAGTTATGCAAGCGCACTAAAGATCTCTACGTGACAAAACTACGTCCTGCCGTCATCACATACGTGAGCTGCGTCTCCAGATACTTATAATTGATTGGTTTGTAGACGGGCTTCCCCGTCCTCTCTCCTCTCTCTGTGTCTGAGTTTTTTCAACTGACTGCTGCTCTCCTCTACTGACTGCTGCTCTCCTCTACTGACTGCTGCTCTCCTCTACTGACTGCTGCTCTCCCCTACTGACTGCTACTCTCTCCTACTGACTGCTGCTCTCCTCTACTGACTGCTGCTCTCCTCTACTGACTGCTGCTCTCCCCTACTGACTGCTACTCTCTCCTACTGACTGCTGCTCTCTCCTACTGACTGCTGCTCTCCTCTACTGCCGCGGCTCTTTTTGTTTTGTTGTGATGTTGAGAAGCAAGACACTGGAACTTTCTGGAGAATTTATTCAGAGACAAACGGAAACCTACACTGTACATTTACTACCACTTAACAAATAAACTGCTGATGTATTCTCAGCTCTGATAGCCGACAGCTGTCTCCTCTGAGCGCATTCACCGTCACTCTCACTCTCTCATGTAGTCTACACACTAAGCACCGAGCTATTCCTTAAAGGAGCTTCCCCGGTCTTGTAACACAAGGAGAGCCTGCCAGAGCTTCTTCTATTTGGTCCGAAAGTCCGAACCATCCAAAAAATGCTTTCACACTGTAAACGAACCGGACCATGGTTCAGTTTGGTCCGGACCGAGACCACCTCTTTTGGTCGGACCAAAATTTGGTCTTTTGATCCGGACCGTGGTCCGGGGGAGGTTTCACACCTCTAATTTTGGTTCGGATCAAACTGAAAAGTCCGAAAGTCCGGACCAAATGAGGTATGTGTGAAAACGCCCTTAGTCTTTTGAATAACACACCATTTAGTTTTAGTCTTATTTTAGTCATCTGAAATCTTTTAGTCTTAGTCTAGTTTTAGTCGACTAAATATCATAAGAGTTTTAGTCTTAGTCTAGTTTTAGTAAACCAAATATTAGCAGATTTTAGTCGACTAAATCTACAGTGGATTTAGTCGACTAAATGTTTCTCCCAAATTTTTGGTCATTTGAAGTATCCATCAGTCTGTTATGGAATGGTATTAAGGTTTAAATATGCAATACAGACACAGATTTAACGGTTGGTCCTAGACCTAGCTCTGACATTCCTGTTGTTCATGAGACATGTCATTGCCCTCGGACCGGGTGCACTGCAGAACATTAGCGCGTTTCTAACGAGCGAAGTCAACTGAAATCAGCCAAAGCTGTGTAACTAAGACTGTGCAACTAAACACAACTAAGTATAATGTAAACAACCTTACTGTTGTGAAAACGTCCTCGAAACTGTACAAAGTTCTGCAAACTCGTCCTCCTGTGTAACTGCTGCTGCGTTTGTTTAGCAGTTGCGTCTGAATATGCCGCGGCTTTTTAAAATGGCTCTGCTGCTTCCGCATAAATCAACCTGCCCTCAAAGATCCGCTCTGATTGGATTTCTTCCCAACTTGTCCCACAAAAAAGAGGATTCTGATTGGATCTCTTCTCCATTCGTCCCTCCCTAACATTTTCACTTATTTTTATTTGTTGACTAAAGCGTCTGTTATATTTCCTCACAGTCTTCGTCATCATATCTGACTTTTTATTTAGTTTTCGTCCGTGAAAAAGGTTCGTTGACGAATATTCTTCGTCAACGAAATTAACACTGATGTGTTCAGAAAGCACTGATAGGCCAACACAAGCTGAAATAGTTTCAAAAAGTGTAACAGTGTTTATTATATTACAAAAATATAGGCAATAGGCTTGTAAAAACTATTGAAAACTGGCTACTGAAACACCGGCCCGCTGTAGGGGGTCCAGTAAGAACTTGAACCAGAGATGTCTGACTTTGAGATCCAGGAAGATTTATTTACAACTCCAACATGAAGTTAACTATGAAGTTGTATTTGACGTTACATGTGAAGTTGGATGTGGTTCTGAAATATAAGCAAAAAATAATGCACATTAATAAGCATCTGACTTACTATGAACATTATTTACCAAAACTAAATTTCCAGGAGATGGCTGGGACTCCCGAGGAGCTTAAGCAGCATCTCCCTTTATGGAAACACTTGCAAGCTGCAGCTCCCGCTAAAATCCATCAAAGAGGAGTTCAAGGTCTTGCGCGCAAGAGAGGTGCTGCACTTCCGTGAGTCTAGGGACCCCAAAGTCTCCGGGGCAGGGGTAGAGGTCAAGACTGGCAGGGAATGGAGGGCCGAGGTGGCAGTAGACCAGGCAGAGTCACGGCTGTGCCATGGTGCCCTGGTGGGAGGAACCTTTCAAGGGCCCCGGTTCGACAAGGCTTGGGGGAAGGAGCGGAGGCAGCTAGTTCAAGGCGAGGAGGAGAGGTCCAGCAAAGCAATGGGAATAGCACGTCAGGGTGCCTGGACTAGATGGGAACAAGCTGTGGAGAGGAAGATCACGTGGGCTGACCTCTGGCAGGCAGAGCCACACCGCATCACGTTCCTGGTCTATGACGTCCTCCCCAGCCCGTCCAACCTGCACACCTGAGGTCTGATCGATACACCAGGATGTGCCCTGTGCCAGAGAAAGGGAACTCTTGAGCACATCTTGAGCTGCTGCCCAAGAGCTTTGGGGGAAGGACGGTATCGCTGGCGGCATGACCAGGTGTAAAACAATTGCAGAGAGCATCCAGGTTACCATCAGCAGCTGCCGGAGGTCAAAGCCCTCCAAGGAAACCATCAGCTTCATCAGGGCCGGAGAGAAGCCAGAAAGATCTTCCAGGGTAACATCAGGGCTTCTGAACACAGCACAGGATTGGCAGCTGAAAGTGGACTTGGGCAGACAGCTTAAGTTCCCCCAGCATGTCATCAAGACCACCCTGAGACCTGACATTGTCTTGGTATCTGAGGCAACAAAGAACCTGGTCATGTTGGAGCTCACTGTGCCATGGGAAGACCGAATGGAGGAAGCTTTTGAGAGGAAGAGGGAGAAATATAATGGTCTTGTCAGCAACTGCCATAACCAAGGCTGGAAGGCAAGGTGCTTACCGGTGGAGGTGGGGTGCAGAGGCTTTGCAGGGAAGTCCCTCTATGGGGCCTACACTGAGAAGGGCATTTTTCAAATGCTGCTACGGCACAAGCTGAGGCCTGATCAACCTCAGCTGGGTCACCTGATGTTTCGAAAGACCCGAAACACCCAATGAGATCAGGAACATCACTGATGATGTGCCCTGGCTTAGCATCAGAAGATGTATCATTACAAAAGTTAACACTATTAAATGCTACTGTCGATGTTTTTTAGGGTGGGGATAACATGTTGATGTGTGTGTTTTCTCACTGTCTCCACTCAGGAAGTTGGAGTAGAAGGATTCCCAGGACTGCACAGATGGGTGGAGTGGCAGTTTGTCATAGAAATAATAGGAGGAGACCAGAGTGTCTTTAGGATTCCTGAAGATCACCAGCGTCTGTACAACACGTGAAAAAATAATATGGAGAGAAGAAAATCAAAACGTCATAAAAGAGAAATAAAAATCATGAGTTTTTCATGCCTAATCAACTGTTTTCACACCTGATAAACTGCACTATAATATGATAATAATACTTTGTTTTTCTTTCACCGTGCAGAGGTGTTGAAACTTACTTTAGTTTTCTTTGCATTGAAGGATTTGGGGATGTTGTCGGGGAGCAGGTGAGTCCCCAGTAACCTCGGAGAGGGAGTCTCATCCAGGACCTGAAGGGGGAGATCATCTTTATTAGGGATGTCCCAATCAGGTTTTTTTGCCCTCGAGTCCGAGTCCGAGTCATTTGATTTTGAGTATCTACCGATACCGAGTCCCGATCCGATACTTCTATAATATATAAAAAAAGAATAAAGAAGAGCGAAAAAACAGATCCAGGATGTTCCTTATTTTTTATTTAATTCACCTTATTTTAACATTCAACAACTCTGTTAACAAACAGAGCACTTCTGTTACATATCTCACAGTTTGCTATGGCAATGTTGTTGTCATCACCTTTATAATACCTCCAGACCGCAGACATACTCGCGCTTTCCGCTTCAAGCTGCTTCCGTGTTCTACTTTGCCGGCATTTAACCAATAGCGTCTCTGCAACAAAGTGATGTCATGCCGCACACGTTGCTATATAACTATAGATGTGTTAAAAAATAATGAGAATATATATGCATATATATCCGAGTCTTGATCGGTGGGTAACGTCCGATGCCGATCGAGTCTGAAACCACGTGATCGGATCTGGACATCCCTAATCTTTATCTATTACAATATGCTTTTATATGCTGCTGTTCATCACACGCTTTGTTATTGTGAATTAAACATGATCAGGACGAGTATGATTATGTGATCAATCATCAACCTAGTTATTTAGATCCATCTTAAAAGATTAGATAAGAGACTAGAAGTATCAGGCACGTCACAAACGAAGAACTCCTGCAAAGCGAGGAAAATGGATGAAATAAAAACTGCTTTCAAGGAGCAGGTAACTTTTAACTGTGGTAGATCATCACTGGCTGTCAGATCAATGTAGTGAAGTAGAAAGTGGCATGAGAAGAAAATACTCAAGTAAAAGTACTTCAAATTAAAACTTAAAGCTTTAGGGCCCTATCTTGCACCCGGCACAGCGCAAAGCCCGATGCAAGTGTCTTTGCTAGTTTAAGACCGACACAGTTGTCAATTTCCCGTCCAGCGCCCACGTTGTTTAAATAGCAACCTGCGCCCATCTCCAAAATGCTCCTAGGCTCGTGCACAGCGTGCACACTATGCTTGTTACACACACAGGGACGCACAGCAGCACACACACATGCAGAAGATTACAAATAAAAATATTACGGTGCAAATCCTCCATCATAACAGCAATGCTCCAAGGTCCAAACGCACCTGGCTTTTAAAGGGAATGGGAGATGATCTCTGATTGGTTGATTGCATGTTACGCCCAAAACACCCCTCTGATTAATGAAGACACTAAGTACAACCCTTTAGAACCATGCGCCCGGCGCACGGACCCTTTTTTCCACCGTCAAACTAGCAAAAGTGGATTTGGACACGCCCTAAACGCACCTGCGCCAGGCGCTTCACGCCGTGTGTTTAGATCGTTAAGATAGGGCCCTGAGTGTGTAACATTTTGATATTAATGAACGTCCGTTACATTCAAGCCATTGCCAAATGAGTTGCTACAAAGCTAATTAAGACTATCAGCTCCACACAACTCTCTCCGTATTTCTCAGTATGACTATATTCAGAAGATTGTGGCGTCCGGGGACTTTCCCGCCGCAGAAACTCAAGTGAAGATAATGACCTCTTCTGAAGAGTCCATCATGTTTTTATAACCCTCCGTGTCCTCCTTGGCTACTAGCAACTGTGTGGAGGAGGAGTGGGGGGGTGTGGTGCGCCATCACGGAAGGCTTGTATCATGTGGACGCGCCGACAGTTTTGTTGTCATTACTTAGAATTCCTCATGGGGGTGGACAGAAACTACACACCATAGCTGTAAGTACAGCACTTGAGTAAATGTACTTAGTTACATTCCACCACTGACACACACACACGTACACACACACACACACACACACACACACACACACACACACACACGCATCCATTGAGTACCTTTACCACGTCCGGTCCATAAAGCTCGATTAGCTGCGGCATCTTGGATTCAATTTTCATTCCCGTCGCCTCTGCAATGATCTTCCTCAATACCCCCGCCGTCCAGTTAAAACCTGCACACACACACACACACACACACACACACACACACACACACACACACACCTATGTTATGACTCTGCATCACAGTTAACAGATGGGGAAACATCAGTCAAATCTCTCACCACATTTGGGGTAAGCCACCAGCATGACGTCATCCTCTCTGGCCTCGATGTTCTGCAGAGCCTTAAAAGTTTCCTCGGGGCGAAAGGTTCGCGGGTACAACACCCCGTTGTACCTGTACAGCTTGTCCTCGTCCCTAATCTCCATCTGCGTCTGCATCCTGGACTGCATGTTGGTGACAAAGTCGCTGCTGGTCATCCTGATTCAGCACAGTGTGAAGCTGCACAGATCACAAACTCAGAGGCAATAATCCAGAAGCAACTGAACCAGGAATGTTTAAATAGTATAGCAGTAGGTAAATACACCTGCAGAGAAATGTGGTGAGGGCAAACCCGCTCAGCCAGTCTACAATAGGTTTGATTGCCCTGCTCCTGCTGCTACCACAGACAGTGTGGTTCCATGCACTTCAGCCTACAGCCACCAGCCACCATTCACAGATGCACCCCTCCCCCCAATACTCAACAATGGGACCCCCCTTCCTCCCATCATCACGGCGCATCAGGTCAGAGGAGAGCTGAGTAGACTTCACCCAAGTAATGCAGTCGGCCCAGACCAAGTGTGTCCCAGACTGCTCAAAGCCTGTGCTGTGGAACTGGGGGAGCCTCTGCAGCATGTCTTCAACCTGAGCCTCTGACTGGGGAAGGTACCAACACTGTGGAAGACATCATGTCTCATCCCAGTTCCTAAGAAGCCACATCCCAGTGAACTAAATGACTTTAGGCCAGTCACTCTAACATCACACATGATGAAGACAATGGAGCTACTGCTACTTCAAATCCTCAGACCCCGTCAGCCACTCACTCGACCGGCTCCAGTTTGCATACCAGGAGAAGATGGGCATGGAGGATGCCGTCATATACCTACTGCACAGAGTGCAATCTCATCTGGACAAGGGGAAAAGTGCTGTGAGAATCATGTTCTTTGATTTCTCCAGCGCCTTTAACACCATTCAGCCTGTCAGATTGAGAGACAAGCTTGTGCAGATGGGGGTTGATGCTCACCTGGTATCCTGGATAACAAAGGCTGACCAACTGGTGACCTGGTGCAACCAAAACAACCTTGAGCTCAACTCTCTAAAGACAGTGGAGATGGTTGTGGACTTCAGGAAGAACCCAGCCTCACCTGCCCCCATCACCCTCTGCGGCTCCACAATAGACACTGTGGAGTCTTTCCGCTTCCTGGGAACTACCATCTCCCAGGACTTCAAATTCAGCTCCCTCGTCAAGAAAGCACAACAGAGGATGTACTTCCTGCGGCAGCTGAAGAAATTCAACCTGCCAAGGACAATGATGGTGCACTTCTACACAGCCATCATTGAGTCCATCCTCACATCCTCCATCACCATCTGGTACGCTGCTGCCACTGCCAAGGACAAGGGCAGACTGCAGCGTGTCATTCGGTCAGCTGAGAAGGTGATTGGCTGCAATCTGCCGCCGCTCCAGGACCTATACGCCACCAGGACTCTGAAGCGTGCTGGAAAGATTGTGGCTGACCCCTCCCACCCCGGACACAAGCTCTTTGAGTCACTCCCCTCTGGCAGGAGGCTGAGGTCCAGCAGGACCTCAACCACACACCACATAAACAGTTTTTCCCCTCCGCCACTAGCCTTATCAACGAGGCCCGGAACCCCCCCTGACTCTCTCCACACCCCACCTCTGGCTCCTCATGCCACTGTACCTACCCTGCTGTAGCGTTCCTTTTTACTACTGTTTAACTTATTTTACTATTTATTTACATTTATTTTATCATTATTAATACTTACTGTGTGTAATATGTTTATACTTATATTGTTTATATTCTTTTATCCTTCTTATATTTGAATGTGTGACATGCACCAATAACACCATGACAAATTTCTCGTATGTGCAACGCACTTGGCAATAAAGCCCTTTCTGATTCTGATTCTGATTCTGAAACTACCTGAAGGAGAGACCACAGTTCGTCAGGCTGAAGGACTGTTTCTCAGAGACTCTGTGATCTGCAGCACCGGAGCGCCTCAGGGGACTGTGCTTTCACCGTTCCTGTTCACCCTGTACACTTCTGACTTCAGCTACAACTCTGAGTCATGCCACGTGCAGACGTTTTCGGACAACAGTGCAATTGTGGGGTGTATCAGGGATGGACAGGAGGACGAGTACAGGAACCTGGTGGATGACTGTGTGCAATGGTGCAGGCTCAACCATCTGCAGCTGAACGCAACAAAGACCAAGGAGCTGGTGCTGGATTTCAGGAGATCTAAGCCACATATGCCACCAGTCTCCATTGAAGGGGTCAATGTGGAGGTGGTCAGCACATATAAGTACCTAGGGGTACACATGGACAACAAACTGGACTGGTCAGCCAACATGGATGCGCTGTATCGGAAAGGGCAGAGTCGGCTTTACTTCCTGAGGAGGCTGCGGTCATTCAATGTCTGCAGAAAGCTCCTCTGGATGTTTTACCAGTCAGTCATTGTAGGGGTGCACGATATTGAAAAAATGTGATATTGTGATATCGATAATGAATATTGCGATATCGATATTAATTTTGATATTTTTAAACATATGTAAAATTACCAAAGTTATGGGAAAATGCATCAAAATAGATTTATAACAAATAAAACAAGTTTTCTTACAACACAAGGTTTATTTCAACTGACAGTCATATTGGACTGGTCCAACATGAATATATATATAAGGACCATGTCTACAGAACAGGACATGTTCTACTGGTTGGACAGTATAAATATATAAATAAGGACCATGTCTACAGAACAGGACATGTTCTACTGGTTGGACAGTATAAATATATAAATAAGGACCATGTCTACAGAACAGGACATGTTCTACTGGTTGGACAGTATAAATATATAAATAAGGACCATGTCTACAGAACAGGACATGTTGTACTGGTTGGACAGTATAAAATAAATAAATAAAGAGCATGTCTACGGAACAGGACATGTTGTACTGGTTGTCTATACACTACAGTATAAAAAAATGCAATGCAACATCTGTTAGCTTAAAGCCAAAGTACTTCCAAGCTACCGAGGAGGAGGCATTACTTTTGGCCACTAAAGTTTCCTCTTCAATCTCTGTTATTTTGTCGTCTCCCTGAGAAAAACTAATTTTCTTACTTTTGTGTTCTTTTTGCTCCACTGGCTCCCTTCGCTCTCTCTTTAGCTCCTTTCTTTTCTTTCGCTTCGTTTTGTTGTCTCTGTCTATTTCTTCACTGATTTATGGTTCTGCGGAGGCTCCACGCAGCTGATGTTTATACTTGTGCGCTGGTATGTGCGTCAGGCCGGCGTGTGTGTGTGTGTGTGTGTGTGTGTGTGTGTGTGTGTGTGTGTGATAGAGCGAGGAAGAAGTGAGAGAGTGACAGCGATTATCTTCAGAGTGAGTAGCGACTCTAGAGTCATAGTGAGAGAAACAAAGTGTCTCCTCTGTTCTTTCTGACCACGGTGGGAAATCTGTAGCAGGAGAAGTTAACCCTCTCCTTGATTTCATGTTGTTTATGGAGAAGGAGAACCAGGAAATGAGTTGGGGGAAATGCAACGCTACCAAGTGATGTGTATTTTTCGAGAGGTGCATCAAAGAGTATAGATGTAACAAGAGGCGAAACTCAATAGAACGTTGTGCTGCAGCTTGCAATGGATCATTCTATTGAGTGCAGCTCCGCCATCTTGGACTGAATGCAACACAACGTTCTATTGAGTTTCTCCTCTTGTTACTTCTACACTCTTTGGGTACATGTTGGGCGGGATGCAACGCTTCACAAATAAAACAAAATATTGCATAATTATCGCGAGACTTCCGGTATAATATCTAGCAACGTGATATCGCGATAACGATATTGAGTCGATATATCTTGCAAGTCATTGCCAGTGTCCTGTTTTGCTGTTTATGCTGTGGTGTGCTGGGGAGGCGATTGTGGGGTGGTGATGGTGCAGTGGATATAACAAATGCCTTTGGTGTGGGAGACCCGGGTTCGATTCCCACTGTGATACATCAACCAATGTGTCCCTGAGCAAGACACTTAACCCCTAGTTGCTCCAGAGGTGTGTGACCTCTGATATATAGCAATTGTAAGTCGGTTTGGATAAAAGCGTCAGCTAAATGACGTGTAATGTAATAATAATGAGGCAGCATTAAGAAGAGAGACGCAAGATTGAACAGGGTGGTAAGGCAAGCTGGCTCTGTTGTTGGCATCGAGCTGGAGTCACTCAGAGCAACTGCAGAGAAACAGACCATGAGTGGGATGCTGGCGATGGACGATGACCGCCACCCACTACACAGGACGTTCTTTAAACAGAGGAGCATGATCAGTGGCAGACTTCTGTCACTGTCAGGCTCAACAGACAGGTTGAGGAGGTCCTTTGTCCCCCGGGGCCATCCAACTCTTCAATACCACACAAAGGGGGAGGGGAGAAATGGACTTTTCAGCATGTGCCTGTCTCTCTCACTCCCTATCACCATTATATCACTTTGTCTGCTGTACACCTGACTGTCTTATAGGATATTAGCCCTCCTACACAATCTGGACTGTGGTCATAACATCTACATCTTATAACTTATTCCCTGTTATAGTTCTTTAGGTATATTATTTCTTTTGTTTGTCAAGCAATTCTATAATGTTTACATTCTTGTCTTTTCATAGTCAGTTAATATTTAATAATAATCTATTGCACTGTTCAATTACTGCACTGTTCACGTTTGCACTACCACCATTGCACACACTCTACCATAGCACCTTTAACTCTTTACATTTCTGTGAGTGATTTTTATGTATGTGAGATATATGTGTGTTTTTTTGTGTTATGGTTGTCTAAGCTACTGGATGCCTAACATTTCCTTCGGGATGAATAAAGTATCTATGCTCTACTTTAAGTAGTAATTGCACTTTATGTATAATCTATAATGTGTGTGCACTAAATGTAGCCTGTCTCAAATGTCATTTTTATATATTTTAAATGTAACAGCGTGTTCAGCGTGCTCAGCGTGTAACACCATTTGATCCATGGTGAAACGTTGTTTCGTCTCACTACAGTGTGTATAGTTGAAATGACAATAAAACCCACTTGACTTGTGGGCAGTGTGTAGCAGAGCAAGTGAGTGTTAAGTTTGCTGTTTGACCCAAAACACGGAGACAACACACACAGAGGCAGATAGCAGTTAGATGTGTTTATTTGATTTTATTGTCAGTCTTAAATGAGCAAAGAGGGGAGGTTTGAGCTGTGTAGCTTCTGGATGGTAATGAAGCTCGAGGCAGGCAGGCAGTGAGGAATCCCGGGCAGAACTGAGACTCGGAGCAGACAGTCTGAGAGAATCCAGTCTTGACTCACCGAGAGAAATCCAGAGGAATATGTGAGCGAGCAGTGCAGGGTGGAAGTCGGCAGCACAGCAGAAGCGACGGAGCAACGGCTCAACATGCAGGTCTCAGCGGGGAGGCAGCAAGCAGGTCGCACAGGTAAGTTGCAGGTAAGCAGCAGTTTCAGAGCGGGATCTGAACAAAGGACAACAGGATTAAACAGAATACTAGGAAACACAAGAAATACGCGCAGGATGCACAGAGCCAAGTAACCACGAGAGTAGTTTAACGATCTGGCGCCGAAGAGGTGAACAGCCCAGGGAGATATACTGCTGAGGTGAGAAATGGAATGACCTGCAGCTGTGTGGAAACTGTGCAGGAGTGAATGGCCACGCCCCTTGACCCAGATCCTCCATAGCCATGCCTCTCAACTTCAGGTGAAGACAAACACAGACAGAGACAACAGGGGAAAGGGGAAAAAGACAACACACAGGACGGGGAGAACACAGCCATCCCATAACAGTGAGAGAGTGACGGGCATTAGCTCCGGAGCGAGTACAGACTCCAGCGGTGTCTCCTCTGTGCCTTCTGACCCCTTGATTTCATGTTGTTCACGGAGAAAGAGAACCTGAAAATGAGTAGGGCTACCAAGCCACGATCCCAGTTGATGGGTCTGCGTCGCTGCAATGTTACATCTGGAAAGGTGCATGTCAGGCTACGATGTAGGGTCCGTATGTACTTGTACCTACGTACATACTCACCTTAGGGGCGGGGGGAAAAAATCTATACAGCATAGTATCGCGATATTTTCCGAGGCAATACTGTATCGATACACAAAAAATATCGATAATTGGCGTTTGTGTATCGATATATATATATATATATATATATATATATATATATATATATATATATATATATATATATATATATGTGTGTGTGTGTGTGTGTTGGTCAGTTTGTCTGCCTGATAATCCCATTTTGCAGCAATACTGTTATTATTATTGAAGTGAGATGAACAAACAGAGAAATGTATCTTTTTAGATAAAACAGATGTTGACAAAGTTTTGTTTTGGGGACATAATTTGAAATTGGGAAAATGTAATAAATTACAATGTATCGCAGAATATTACAATATGTTTAGAATCACAAATAATATCGTATCGTGATGATATCGTATCGTGAGGCCTCTGCTGATTCCCATCCCCTAAACGTAAATGTGTGTGTGTGTGTGTGTGTGTGTGTGTGTGTGTGTGTGTGTGTGTCTGTGTGTGTGTGTGTGTGTGTGTCTGTGTATGTGTGTGTGTGTGTGTGTGTGTGTGTGTGTAGATGTGTGTGTACAGCCTTGTGGGGCCCAAAATGCTGGACCCCACAAGTTTAAAGGGCTGTTTGAGGGTTAAGACTTGGTTTTAGGATTATGGTTAGAATTAGGTTATGGTTAGGGTGAGGGTAAGGGTTAAGGTTAGGCATCTAGTTGTGATGGTTAAGGTTAGGGTAAGGGGCTAGGGAATGCATTATGTCATTGACGGGTCCCTACAAAGATAGTGAAACAAACACGTGTGTGTGTGTGTGTGTGTGTGTGTGTGTGTGTGTGTGTGTGTGTGTGTGTGTGTGTGTGTGTGTGTGTGTGTGTGTGTGTCCTTGTTTAACTATTCGTGGGGTCCAAAAACTGGGAATACAGTATACTTGTGGGGTCCCGAAAGCTTTGTGGTGCCAAAATGCTGGACCCCACAAGTTTAAAGGTCTGTTTGAGGGTTAAGACTTGGTTTTAGGATTAGGATTAGAATTAGGTTATGGTTAGGGTGAGGGTAAGGGTTAAGGTTAGGTATTTAGTTGTGATGGTTAGGGTTAGGGTAAGGGGCTAGGGAATGCATTATGTCATTGACGGGTCCCCACAAAGATAGTGAAACAAACGTGTGTGTGTGTGTGTGTGTGTGGTTAGGGTTAGGGTAAGGGGCTAGGGAATGCATTATGTCATTGACGGGTCCCCACAAAGATAGTGAAACAAACGTGTGTGTGTGTGTGTGTGTGTGTGTGTGTGTGTGTGTGTGTGTGTGTGTGTGTGTGTGTGTGTGTGTGTGTGTGTAAGAGACCCCAGCAACAGACAATATTTGGTTGTTAAATGAGCCTGCATATGTGTGGCCTAGTAGCACTGAAAACATGCACATTGTGCTAATGTTTATTTTGCTGTTGCCTGCTGTTGTTATGAACCATAGTGAATACTAAAGATGACCATGGGCTCTGTGTGAAGTTGAACTGATTATTTTGTAGAAATCTGTTGAGTAAGCATATTAAAACTTGCATAAGTGTGAGGGATTTCAAAAAAATTGGTAAGATAGTCAGAGTTATGTTAATATATTTTGTTTACATTTTGTAATAAATAATTATAGGAAGTTCCCTTTTTTTACTTGAGCCCCTGCGCCCCCCAATATGTCTGTGTAAATCTCTGGTGGAGAAGCATGTAGCAAAGCATGTAGGCTACTAGTCCATTGCAAAAAGTACTAGGTCACGGAGGAAAATGTTCAGGGACATGTTAGGGTGAATTTGGAGAAACTATTTTGAATCTACGCACTCTACTTAATCTGGATTAGCTGGAACGAAATTAAGGAATTGATGGAATATCTACATAATACTGATTTAAATACAATGATATTGACAGTGGACAGCAATGCGCCGTGTATGCGTCTAGTCTGCTAAAAAAAGTAAGAAAAATGAGCACAGGAGAGCTTTGGGGGAAAAAAAGCAGATGAGGCATATTATAACTTTGGTATACGTGCAGTTTAGGGACCGTTCGGTATTTATGGAATGGACCACCGGAGGGAAATAGGGGAGGGTCATGTCTTTTTATTTTATGCTGAGGGGAGGGTCATCCAACATTTTTTTGTCTGGGTGGGGGGGTCACCCAACTTTTTTATTCATGAAAAGAGCAAAATTTCAAAGTGGCTTGTTTGGTGCATATTTATCCATGTAGCTCTCAGTCTCGGCCCCCTAGCAGATGGTCTGACCCCATACTTGGAGTTTGCTGGGGGGGGGGGCAGGAGGAGCACTGCCCCCCTGGTGGCTCAAACAGGTAATTGCATTGTTTAAAAAATTAGTGGAATAATTACATCTGGCATGACCAGATATTTTATAAATATCTTAAATAACACAAAACAGTTAATTAAAGACATTGTATGGGGAATTTGGGACACTAAACTGCACGTATACCAGAGATGGGAAGTAACAAAGTACAAATACTTCGTTACTGTACTCAAGTAGATTTTTCAGCTATTTTTACTTTACCTCTACTATTTATTTTTGTGCCGACTTTTTACTTTTACTCCTTACATTTTTGACACAAATATCAGTACTTTCTACTCCTTAAATTTTACAAAATTGGCCCATTACTTTAGTATAAAATATAATAATAATTTCAGTGGAGTTACCATTATTATTTTTCGCGTCATCAATACCAAATTCAATCTAATTGAATGGGAATATACGTTGCACTTGAGGCACCACTACAAGACGACTCGACAGATTCGGCGGCATTTATTCGCGGCAAATCACTGCGGCTTGATGGTGGTAACGTTAGTACATAGTAGCATGGACGGCGATATGATTGAAAAGGGTCCCAGAGATTCGGCAGACAAGCAGCAAGACATTCCCAATCATCCTTGGCCTTATCTGAGAGAGATGTTTGAGATAGTAGGCATCAAGAATGACTCCTGGCGAATGTGCTGCAAATTGTGCCAACCGAAACACTATGAACACATACATACATGTAGATTCCTTTAAACCAGGGGTCTCAAACTCAATTTACCTGGGGGGAGTGTGGGTCAGGCTGGGCCGCGTCAAGTATTCAACAAAAGTATTCTTTGTTTGCTTTCTTAAATAAATCTTGTTGCCTCAATAGACATTTTTTAAGACCCGGTTCTTTCTCTCATCTCCCTGGTATGTTGTATACTCCTCAGCATGTCTAGTTGAGTAATGACGTCTGATGTCATATTCCTTGTACACCGCAACTTTCTCTGTGCATATGAGGCATGTAAGGGTGCTCCTGTGCTCGATAGAAAAAATATTCCGTCTCCCACTTTCACTGAAATTGCCTGAGCTCGTCGCCAACCTTTCTCCTCACGGCACGTTTTGAGAGAGACGTGACTGGAACTGGGTGATGGCAGATATTTTCCGTCACTCTGGAACACGTTTCAACCAAGCGACTAACGTTGATCCTTCCCCAGGTACTTCACGGTTGGCTAGCTTGACAACCGCTGACAACAAACGCCGCAGTCACGAGACTAGCTATGGTAGCCCGTAAGTGATAAAAAAATAAAATAAAAGCGTGGCAAGCGCGGCACACGCAACGACTCAGCAAAAAGGTGCGTTTCAGAACAACGCGCGAGCTGCACTGACACTAAACTTTGATGTCAAGTAGGGGGGGCCACAAAATATCAGCCCGCGGGCCTCAATTGGCCCCCGGGCCGCGAGTTTGAGACCCCTGCTTTAAATCACACGTGTCAAACTCAAGGCCTGCGGGCCAAATCCGGCCCCTTGCAAATTCTGATCCGGCCCTCATATCACTTTGGGTTCACAATCAATTTTGGCCCACCTAGTTGTGCGCCAAACCAAAAACATGGGAAACTGTTTTTCAACTTGCAATTACGTGACACTCAAAGCAGAATTTGGCAAATTTGCCGACTTTGAGACTCAGAAATTCCCTCAGAAGCAGAGAGTTTGCATATTCAGACAGGTAGCCTACTTAGAAAATGTAATCATTGTTTTGCTTGATTTGCTAAATTCTAGGATGGCTTTGGAACTATTTTGCTGACTTTTTCAGGGCTTTATGTGGACCAAAGTGTAAGTGAGAAGACTGTATGAGACATGCAGTAATTGAGTAAAAGATATTTTACTTTTTTGATGAAATAAAAGCATGTCAATAAACTCTACATGTCTGGCCCTTGATGTGATTCTCTTTTTCCAGTGTGGCCCTCTGGGAAACTGAGTTTGACACCCCTGCTTTAAATGTTAAGGGGAAGATTAAAAAAGAGAAACTGGATCTGTGAATTCTCACAGAATCACAGTTGAATTCATATCTTGCTACTCAGTCAGAATCTTATTAACCTGGAGTCCCAGTCTCTGTCACAATAATCATAGCCTATATGTGATGTTTTAGGCCTATTGGCAGACATCCATTTCAAATGTAGCCAATGGCATCTAAAGAGCCTTTTCTCCATGTCCACTGAAGTTTCTCAGCTTGCACTCTAGTAACATTTGTGTGGTCCAGGTAGCTTTGCATAAAAAATGGTTGTCATTCGCAAGGATACTTTTACTTTTATACTTTAAGTAAAATCCCAAGCCTGTACTTTGTTACTTTTACCAGAGTATTTTTTAACACAAGTATCTGTACTTCTACTTGAGTACGGGAAGTGAGTACTTTTGCCATCTCTGATGTATACCTATAAAGTTACCCTTTTTCAAAAGGGTAGTTACTGTAACCGAGCGTTTCTTATATTGTATAGACTCACTGTTTAACTCTAAAATGAAGACACGGGCTTCCAATGCCAGAACCAAGACGGCACTGCACGTCTCACTTTTAATCTCTTTTTTTTCCCGTTCAACACAATCAAACGTCAAAAAGTACAACCCCTTTCTCCACTTCCCTTTTTCCCTTCAAAATAAAAGCTCTATATTTACTACAACTTCCTCCTAAGCATCAACTGAGTTACACAATAAAATACCTTACATTACCCTTTTTCAGAAGGGTAGTTACTCTTTTTCAAAAGGGTAACTACCCTTTTGAAAAAGGGTAACTAATCATTCGTTACCCTTCTGAAAAACAGTAACTACTTATTTTTTTGTGTATCTTATTGTAAAGTGTTAACAATTGATTCAGTAAATATAATCTAGGTGTATCTAGGTTGTCCAGTTGGTGGCGGTAACGCACCTTACGTTTGTTTGCCAACCGCCAATCACCCATAAGGAAGAAGAAGTAGCACAGGAAGTCCAAAATGGCGATGGACGGAATGATGTCCACGTCTTCGGGTCTTTCCTACCATAATACCGGGGACTTTTACCCCAGAAAGTTGGGGCCGAAGCCGGACGTGGTGCCGTCCGGGGTCACCGAGAGGAAAGTGGGGCCGCTGGACAAACCTGACATGGTGTCGGTGGATGTCATTAACATCAACGATTCAGGTTTGTTATGCTAACAGGCTAACAGGCTAACGGATAACAACACGTAGTCAAACAGGCTAAGTTAAGCTAATTCTGGGTTTAGCTGTGAACGTTAGCGAATATTTCAGATTATTCTGCTAGCCGACTGGACACTTCACACAATAGCGTTGTCTTTAATGGTCCAGTTCAGTTGAATGCTAATGTTTGGTCACGTTTGTGTAACGTTATCACTAATGAAGCTAACGTTAGCATGGAACCAACTGTCAGCCAGTTTAGGCAGTTTAACTTTAACGTCTACAAAAGCGCTTAAAACATTAAGTAACGTTAAGTCATGGAGGTAATTTGGTCCAGTTTATCACCTGGAGGTTAATTAGTTTTTGTTACGTTTTATTTGTTAACTTTACAAACACATGTCAACAAGTTAAATAGCTAACTAACTAACCAGTGGTGAAGTCTAATGTATTGTAGCTAGTGGGTATACTGTACTGTACTCCCAGTATCACCAGGGGCTCTACACCTTAACGGAAGCATTGACAACATTGGTTGTGTTCACAGAGTTTACTAAAAAGAAAGGTTTTCAACAACTCACCGTAGCTCTGGTTGTTTCCGGTGTTATAGCCCTACTGGTTTCCACACTAACAGGTTTCCGTATGTTGTGTTTACCTAACAGCTGCCGATGTGGTCCGCCTCTGTCACCAGATTCCACACACACACACACACACACACACACACACACACACACAGACACAGACACAGACACAGACACACACAGACACACACACACACACACAGACACACAGACACACACACACACACACAGACACAGACACAGACACAGACACACACACACACACACACACACACAGACACACACACACACACACACACACACACACACACACACACACACACACAGTTGTGCTTAACAATATAATTGTCTCTTTCTGTCAAATTTAACTGTTTATTTATATATTACTTTTGCAAACAAATTAACGTGTTGAATCTCTGTCATGTGACCCAGATAATGTGATAACACGAGTACACAGCCTATGAAGTAAACCTCTTTATTATCATAAAACATTGTATTTGTTTCTTAAAAAACAGTATGAGCTTTCCCCATGTGGTGCTGTGTCTCAGGTTGTGTGTTGTTGATGTTGTTACACGTTGACGGTGGTTTCTGCATTCTTCCACAGATGTCCACATGCACAGGAAGAAGCATGAGCAGGACACGTACGTCTTGGTGAGTGTCTCCGGAGGTTGAGAGAGAGAGAGATTGTTATGCTGTTTTGCTTGTGCTTTGGCAACACTGTACCTACAGTCATGCTAATAAAGCTACATTGAATTGAATTGAGAGAGAGAGAGAGACAGAGAGAGACAGAGACAGAGAGAGACAGAGAGAGTGAGAGAGACAGAGAGATAGAGATACAGAGAGAGACAGAGAGTGAGAGAGACAGAGAGAGAGAGAGATAGAGCGACAGAGAGAGAGAGAGAGACAGAGACAGAGAGAGAGAGCGAGTGAGAGAGACAGAGAGCGAGCGAGAGAGACAGAGAGAGAGACAGACAGAGAGAGAGAGAGAGACAGAGAGAGAGAGAGAGACAGAGAGAGAGAGACAGAGAGAGAGAGAGAGAGAGAGAGAGACAGAGCGAGCGAGAGAGACAGAGATAGAGAGACAGAGATAGAGATAGAGAGAGAGAGAGACACAGACAGACAGACAGACAGACAGAGAGACACAGAGCGAGCGAGAGAGACAGAGATAGAGAGACAGAGATAGAGAGACAGACAGAGCGAGAGAGACAGAGAGACAGAGAGAGAGAGAGAGCGAGAGAGAGAGCAAAAATCTTGATCAGCAGCAGCATCTTGGATTCAGTTTTCATTCCCGTCGCCTCTGCAATGATCTTCCTCAACACCCCCACCATCCAGTTAAAACCTGCACGCACACACTATAGCTTTAAAGTCTGTCTGGGCTGGTATGTATAGTAGTTCTAGATTTTAAGAATGGTTTTAAACTTTGAATAATGAGCTAATAGACTTTTTTTTATCAATTAAAAAAACGATATGCTACACTAGTTGTTTGTTCTTGTATCAAGAAGTTAAAGAACTTAGTGTGACAAAAACTATATCTTGTTAACAAAAGTTAATATCCTCTGAAATATCTAAATAAAAAATACTTTGGAGGTTCCGTAGAAAATTAGGGCAAATGACAAAACTATAATTTCTGCATTGCTTTAATTTTGTTTTAACAGTTTTCCACAAGTATTTAAAGCCATGTTTGATCTTTCTAGGGTTAAATAGTTTGATTATTTTGGAATGTGGACTGTTTAAGAAGGGAGGGGACGTTATTATCAGCCTTCTAATGCTGCAAAAGTTTGAGTTACTTTGATAACTTTCTTGCTGTATAAGACACTTGTACAGCTTTAAAAAAGCTTATGCAAAGAGCCTGTGTGGTTTTTGAATCCCTCAAGAAAAGAATCCTCTGCAGATATGTTGGATTGTTGTTTCTGTGTCTTCTCCGGTCGTCTTCCTCAACCTCCAACTTCTCCGTCAGTCAGTTTTGCAAGTTGAAAACTGTAGAATCCAGTTCAGCTGAACTCAATCAGTTACACTGACACACCACTGGGTGGCAGCGCAGGTCACGCTTTGCCTCCACCTCTGCTGTAATACCACAGATTTAATGAACTTAAATGGTCCTAAACGTCGTTCCTGACGACTGTTCAGAGATACTTGAGCCGGCATTTTACTTCACTGCACACCATTTCTTCGCTAAAATGAAGTCTCATCTATTCTCACGTTTAAAAGTTAGTTTAGACAGGAAAGACAGTAAAGACAGCTTCCTGGAGGGTCATACTCAACTTCACTTAAGGGCCAGACTGCAAAATAAGAATCCCATCAAGAACCAGACATGTTTAGTTTACTGACATGCTTTTAATTAAGAGAAAAAGTCAAATCATTTTCCTGTATTATTGCCTGTCTCATTTAGCTTTCTCACTTACACTTTGGGCCTCATAAAGCCCCCAAAAAAGTCAGCAAAAAAGATCCTTAGCTATCATACAAAAAAGCGCCAAAAACGTCAGAAAAGGCGTCACAAACGTCGGGGGGAAAAAGCGATTTCAAACAAGCTGGGCTTAGAGAAAAGTCCCGCACACTGACCATTACGCAAGCAATAATTTATTTAGAAAAATACGTTTTGGTCTCAGACCTTCATCAGGTAAAAAAATATTATAATAAATATTATTATTATTATTATTATTATTATTATTATTATTATTTTTATTATTATTTTTATTTATTATTTTTTTACCTGATGAAGGTCTGAGACCAAAACGTTGTATTTTTCTAAATTCTTTTATTTATTTATTTATTTAGAGAAACAAGGACAGCGTACAATAAACATTAACCTCAAGAGGAGAGATGCATAGTACCAGGTTTTAGCTCAAGAGCTAATTTTCACCCGTAGTCCCTGGGCAGGCTGATCGTAGCTAAAATACATAATACATCATACATACATGAATAGTGAGATTTACATTGACCAAATAAATAATATAAAAAAGGTCATATTCAAACCTTTCATGTACTCAAATCTACTCTTTTAGACCTCAGAACACACACTTACACATACACACACATACATATATCCGGTCACATGTGGGTACAAATTTGATTTGACAAAAGCCATGTCTTTGCCTGTCTTGCAAACGTGTAAAAGTTTGTGCTTCTTATCAGCTCTGTAGGCAACATATTCCACTGACGAGCGGCCACACAAGAAAAAGCATTTATTCCAAATGTTGTCCTGCGTTTAGGGATCCTGCATTCACCTCGCACTGTAGATATAGTTGCTCGAGCCGTTTTTTCAGAGCCCAAAGATATGAATTCTTTTAGTGAATAACTAAATAAATGATTGCATGCGTAATGGTCAGTGTGCCTTTTGATCTGCTATTTTTGATCATATCCTACGCACCTGCCCAACAAAAAGAGGTGTGCAAAAAAGCTTTCAAACTGGGCCAAAATTTACTGTGAAGCTAAATTCATATTGCGGGCCGAATCAAAATCTACGAGGGGCCGGATTTGGCCCTCGGGCCTTGAGTTTGACACGTGTGGCTTACACCGTGCAACGAAATAGAAGAATAATACAATAAAGCTTCAACAAAACAATACAAAGTTGTAATAAATAGTTTTAAAACATATAAAGTGCACTGTGTTCAGCTCTGTTTGACATGTGGGCTGTGAGGTAATTATAATTCATTTTGTTTTAATTTGCAGGGCACCATTCATCCATTCAGGAAGACGCACAAGTCCGTCTTTGGAAAACTCAAGCAAGAATTCAGACTGGTCACTTCAGATAGACGGGTAAGTGAAAACCAAAAGTCACACTCTGTTCCCTTTTTTACAAATCAGATCTAATCGTGTCATCTCTGGTACTTTTTGGCTTCATTTCTTTTATAATCAGCCGACTAAATCCGCCTGGTTGTCATCCGAACCTCGTCTTTTCTCCTGGTTTTTCACTCTGTAGTTAGCGTCTGGAGAATCCTCACTTCTTAATCTCGTTGTGCCGTAATCTGGTTTAGATTCTGTGGCTCATACACAGACTCGTAAAACCAGACACCTCCGGTAATCCTGTTTCCCTAGCAGGTCACCATGTTCCAGCGAAAGCAGCAGGGGTGAAGCCTTCAGAGTGAAATACCATCAGCGATACGCAAGCTGTCTGCTGTTAGATAAGCTAAGAGATAAGATATAAGCCTTTATTGTCTCCTATAAGAGAAATTCATCTTGGGCATAAACACACAATAACATACAGTTAACCTACATAGAAACATAATCATACATCATCTCATCCAATGCTTCAATGAAAGTCTAAGGGCGCTGACACACAGAGCCGATTATTGGCCGTCGGACAGTCTGGCGAGGACGGTGACTCGAGTCTGTTCGGTGTGTCCCGTGCCGTCGTCTGTTGGAGGAGCCGTCGGCCTTCATTTTGGCTGACCTGACATGTTCAGTCAGAGACAGGACAGTCGGGACTCACCTGGAAATGGCGAGCGTCTCTCAAAATCTGACGAAAATCTTTTAAACTGACCTTTGTTGATCTGAAATGAAGACAGATTCAGCAACTGCACGGCCTATTTCTCTCTTAAAATGTTTCCAGAAACACGTTTCGGTGAACTATTTTAGTCCAATATGAGATCGTATTCTGAACGAGCCGCCATGACAGTCTGGCTGTGAATTTCCGGAGAAAAAAAGAACCACGTGACGCGTTCGTCCAATCAGCTGCCGGTTTTCATTTTCTGGGAAAAAATACAGAGCAGCGCCGCCTGCTGCTATGGAGACGTATTACGTTTCGCGCACGCGCAGAGCGTACGCTCAAGTCACTCCTCAGTGTGTTCTGAGGCACTTTTTGGACCTCGGGACCCGACTGATCAGTCCGACTGGCTTTACTGCCGACGGTCGGCCGTCTGGTTGGTGTGTAACTACCTTAATAAACCTCACACAATACCCCCCCCCCCCTACTTTTCCTTCCAATCACAGAAGAACAGAAGAGAACCCACAACACATCCTCCCCCTCATATTGCACTTAATTTTAATAATGATCCCGTTAACTCACGCTGTGGTCAATAACTTCTGTATTGCACAATGCCCAATTGCGTAATACCATATCAAATATAACATAGCATATATATATATATAAATTATGTTACCTCCAGGGCCGACGTTATAAAATGAATAACGTTTCTAGGGCTGCTCCCTCTTAGTCGGTTAGTCGACTAATCGGTCGTTTTGGTCTTAGTCAACTAAGATTTCTTTAGTCGATTAGTCATGTTTTATGCTTTTTTCATGCTGAATGACTTATTTCCAAGAAACGTACGAGCACATCTCTGGTTAACACAAGAATTAAAGTGGTGCTATTGCATGACTCTTTGTGGAGAAACTCAGATTTACAGAACTGTCGATTAAATCAACTAATCGATTAGTCGATACAATTGAATGAGTGTTAGTCGACTAAGAATTTCTTCAGTCGAGCACAGCCCTACACGTTTCTGGTGAGCAAATGAATGAACTTGGCTTTCAGTCTGGGGATTATTTCGGACACCGCACACACTATGCAGTGTCTCCTTTAGGATTTTTTTTTAGCAGTGGGGGCAGGTCTGTCCGAACAACCCCCGCCGCCAAATGTTGTACGTATGAAACGGCACTGACACTTCGCTGCAACACAAACAAATATATTTATTCACCTCCACTCACACACAATGAGGCATATTACAGTTGTGATTGAACTGTATTTTTTGAGGAACTATAGGGCACTTAACATCTACAACAGGTCTAACTTAGAACGGACCCACCGCGGTGACGTTTTTGGTGGAGCTGTTGGTTTAATAGTCGATTCGGAAGAAAGCGAACGTTTTGACAATAAACTCCATCAACACAACAGTATGTGGAGTTAAACTGGACGGGCCCAATAACCTCTGAATAGTTCTACTTGTTGTTAAACTGGACGGGTCCAGTAACCTCTGAATAGTTCTACTTGTTAAACTGGACGGGTCCAGTAACCTCTGAATAGTTCTACTTGTTAAACTGGACGGGTCCAGTAACCTCTGAATAGTTCTACTTGTTGTTAAACTGGACGGGTCCAGTAACCTCTGAATAGTTCTACTTGTTAAACTGGACGGGTCCAGTAACCTCTGAATAGTTCTACTAGTTGTTAAACTGGACGGGTCCAGTAACCTCTGAATAGTTCTACTTGTTAAACTGGACGGGTCCAGTAACCTTTGACTAGTTCTACTAGTTGTTAAACTGGACGGGTCCAGTAACCTCTGAATAGTTCTACTAGTTGGTAAACTGGACGGGCCCAATAACCTCTGAATAGTTCTACTTGTTAAACTGGACGGGCCCAGTAACCTCTGAATAGTTCTACTTGTTAAACTGGACGGGCCCAGTAACCTCTGAATAGTTCTACTAGTTGGTAAACTGGACGGGTCCAGTAACCTCTGAATAGTTCTACTAGTTGTTAAACTGGACGGGTCCAGTAACCTCTGAATAGTTCTACTAGTTGTTAAACTGGAGGGCCCTACCCTGATAGTTTACTGTTAAACTGGACGGGCCCAGTAACCTCTGAATAGTTCTATGTTACGGGCCCTACTGATGTCTATGTTAAACTGGACGGGCCCAGTAACCTCTGAATAGTTCTACTAGTTGTTAAACTGGACGGGCCCTATGTTCAGTAAACGGGCACCTCTGAATAGTTCTACTTGTTAAACTGGACGGGTCCAGTAACCTCTGAATAGTTCTACTTGTTAAACTGGACGGGTCCAGTAACCTCTGAATAGTTCTACTAGTTGTTAAACTGGACGGGCCCAGTAACCTCTGAATAGTTCTACTAGTTGTTAAACTGGACGGGCCCAGTAACCTCTGAATAGTTCTACTTGTTAAACTGGACGGGCCCAATAACCTCTGAATAGTTCTACTAGTTGTTAAACTGGACGGGCCCAGTAACCTCTGAATAGTTCTACTTGTTGTTAAATTGCAATGTGAGCGGCAGCCAACGGAGGGTGCGTTATGTCGGCAGGATCATTTAAAAGGCAACCGCGACTACATTTTTTGTACAGCCCTATTTCTGATACCGTGGTGGCAGACATTTTGCCATGGTGGGCCGCCACTACAAAATCAACATGGAGGAAACACTGCAGTGTACAAAACTTCAACTTATTCCACCAACTCTGCTCCGGTCGCATCTACACGTCTGCTTCCTCTTTCTCTATCTCTCTTCTGCCCACTTTCCACACACACACACACACACACACACACACACACACACACACACATATAAAGGCACGGCACCCGCCAAAGTTAAAATCTACCCGCATTTGGCTGGTGCTAATGTCAAGCCCTGAGTATAACCACAAAGACGGCAAGCAGCTTCTTGTTTACATTCAACATGGTGGCCACCGAAGTGCAGCAACCCGTTGATGCCGCTGCTGTTCTAAAAGATTTCAAAGGCAAGTTTTCTCTGAAAACTGAACAGAAACTCGCCCTGAACAATTCCTACAAAAGAAGGATGTGTTTGCTTTACTACCGACCGGCTTTGGTAAAAGCCTAATTTACCAGCTAGCCCGCTGGTGGCCAAAAGAATGGAGCTCAGCTCAGACCCTCTCTGCAAAATACGTCACCCGGATCGTTGGTCTGACTGGTTGAAGGACTATCCAATTGCGTACAGAGTCATTTGAACTATGCCCGTTGATCAGACCTCTTGTGCAGTAGAAAATACAGAGCAGACTCCCCAGACTAATGTTCAATCTTAAAAGATTGAGCTTGGTCTGCTGATAGCCAGACTAGGATAGTACAACAAATCTAGAGCAAACTGAGACTTTCTTCACTTGCTAAATTATCTTTTCAACTGAAAAACATCATTCATGGCTCAATTCAAACGGGATGAAAACATTATTTGTCTCTCCCCATTCACTACCGTTCATATTTTTTCCCGTGCGTGCGTGTGTGTCAGTGTTATTGTACTATAATCCACTCTGACCGCATACTGGCGGGGGGTCTAGCTATCCTCTAGAGCCTTGGATTGGATTACACACTATTGTACACGGCTTAGGGACCAACATAGTTCAAACCTTCAAAGTTGAGATGTGCTTCCTCAGCGCCTCGTCTCCCTCGTCTTATGTTTCCTGTTACCTTTTGTGTTGTCCACACGTCTGATTTCAGGGAAAGTGTGACCGATACAGGGGTTTTTACAGGCTGACAAAGCCGCTTATTTTAACACCAGAGACCCTGAAAAATGAAAGTTAATGCTGAAATCTTTAAATCTGGACATTTCAATGCCTCCGAGGATCAGATTAAGTGTTTTCTCTTGGATTAAAGAGCTTCTGAAACAGCATTCAAAGACACAAAGTCTGCCTTTCTGCTCCTCTGAATAACCGTTTGATACAGTATGTTGAAGGCAGCACGGTGGCTCAGTGGTTAGCACTGCGTGACTCCCTCTGCCACACAGCAAGAAGGTTCTGGGTTCGAACCCAAGTCGTCTCAGGCCTTTCTCCCCCTGCTTGCGTGGGTTTCCTCCGGGTGCTCCGGTTTCTTCCCACCATAAAGACATGCATGCTAGGCAACTAGGACTACAGTTGAAAATTAGCCGACTGGCTAACACTGGCGCATTTACATAAATGTTCATTAATGTGCATTGTCCTAATCAAATAAACAAATAAATAAATTTAAAAAAAAGTATATTAAATCAGCTTGAAGCAGATGTGAGTTACTGAGCAGGGTAAGGGTAATAAGGGATTGCCCCATTGGCTCGGGGCAAGTTAAACGCCACTTCTTAACTATCAACAACCAAGTTTCCCGTTGGGACATCATCGTATGATAATCATTTGATTTGGATGTGCCATTGGCCAATCAAGAATTGCGTTGGCGCTTGATGCTTTTGATGTTTTTTTCAACATCTTTTTGCACTTTTGATGCTTTCAAAGTTTGACCCATTTTCTTTTGAAATTCTTAATGTTGTTTGTGGGGGTTTTGTGCTTTTTATGACATATTTTCTTTTCTGATGTTTGGCATTTTTCTTCAATATTTTTTATTTTTTAAGATGATGTTTTTGGGCATTTTCGGCCTTTGTTTTGAAATATTTTGTAATAGTGATGTACTTCCTCTGTATTTTCCTTAACATTTGCTATAAATTAAATTAGTTAATTGGATTATTTAATGCTGAAACCACCGAGAGGTAACATTAAATTAAAAGGTAGTGGTCCTTAAATCGCGCCTTGAGGGACCCCACAAGTTATTATAATTTTTTTTTAAGATTATTTTTTGGCCATTTTAGGCCTTTATTTTGACAGGACAGCTGAAGACATGAAAGGGGAGAGAGAGGGGGGAATGATATGCAGCAAAGGGCCGCAGGGTGGAGTCGAACCTGCGGCCCACTGCGTTGAGCTATCTGGGCGCCTTTTTTAAAATATTTTTTGACGTTTCCCCTCGGATGCTTTGTTTGACAGGTTTTTCCTCAGATTTTTTTTATAGGGGCCAGTACAAATTGACTTCGGCAAGTAGAATTTTTTTTCACTTGCCCGAAATGAAAAAATATACCCTTAGCGTTGAACACTGCTGAGGCTTCTTTTTACCAGATGAATAGACAGAACAACATATTTTCAGAGCGGCACAGAGAACGGTAATGATTCACCACAGTTGTCTGTACAGTGCATGTTTTATAGAGCAGGACATTGGTGCTTGAGCTCATGAGCCACTGTTGCCATAACAAAATGTCCTGATAAAACTGGAACGGGGACATCGGGGCGGTCCGCAGAGGAAAGACATGACTGGAGGACCGGAGAGTGAGAGAGCCAGGCGTCATCTTGTTTCTGCTGTTGCAACCGAGTCGGAAAACCCCTCTTAACAGGCCGCCAGTGGTGGACTGTAACTAAGTACATTTACTCCAGTACTGTACTTAAGTCCAAATGTTGAGGTACTTGGACTTTACTTGAGTCTTTTCTTTTCATGCCACTTTCTACTTTTTACTCCATTACATTCATCTGTTACAGCTTTAGTTACTAGTTATTTTACACATTCAGATTTCTGCACACAAAACACATGTAGTTTATAAAATCTGATGTTTGATTCTAAAGTAAACTAGCCAACAATATAACGTGTGTGTGTGTGTTGTGTCTCGTTAGGACTGTTTGGATCCTTCACACTTTCTACAATGGGAGGATTGTTCTTTACTTTGAATACTTTAACTACATTTTCCTGATGATTCTTGCATACTTTTACTTAAGTAACATTTTCACTGTTGAACTTTTATTTATAAAGAGTGTTTTTACAGTGTGGTATTAGTACTTTTACTCAGGTAAAGGACCTAAATACTTCTTCTACCACTGCAGGCTGCAGCCGCCGCGCTGCCACTGATTCATTATGTAAGTAGGTTTATTTTGAGAGGGGAACACGGCCACCCCAGGGACACCGAGCCCCGACGGCTTCAATCTGAGGGGGATGTTTTTTGCGAAGCCGCGGCGTTCGGCACATTTCAATCTGGTTTCGAAAAGTCTCACAAATCCCTGCACGTACTCCCAGCCTGTTATGATGAAACTGACCTATCCTTGCTCCTTCTCTCTTCCTCTGAGGCGAATGTGAGTCACGTTCTCTGCCCACCACCATGACACACATTTCCCCGGCGCTGCCCGATGATGCTGCAGCACAGCGAGGCGCTCAACAGTGATGCAATCAGGCCTGGCGTCAGCGGTTGCTCCTTATTTAATACAGTACCTGGTGACTGAGGCGCTGTACGTGCGCTGCAACTCTGTCACTTCAATGTCACATGTAACCTCAATATGTTGGCACGCTGTTCTCCCGCTGGACAGCCGGGGCAACACCGCTGACGGACAGACGGGGGCAGCAGAGCGTTAGGATTTAACAACCGTGCACTCTCCTCCAGGCGCTGAGTGTCTGTGTACGTGAAGGGGGGTTGGGAATGTTTTGGGCCAAGTGCTGTCTCTCTGTTTGCACACACACAGACACACACACACACACACACACACACACACACACACACACACACATACACACTATGGGTCTCCCATGCCTGTCGTTGGCTAGTGCTGTCACCAGACGCCCCAGTGCTGTCATAACACGGCACACCACAGTAATTGTAGATTTCACAGCACTCGGTGCTCCCCACCATGGCATATGACTCCAACACGAAGTGACAGGCCAGGACACACACACACACACACACACACACACACACACACACACACACACACACACACACACACACACACACACACACACACACACACACACACACATGCACGCACGCACGTTCCATTTCTCGTTTCTCTTCCCTCTGACACACACAAACACACTCAATCTTTCTGCTCAGATGGCGAGTTTATACTAAAGGGTTTTTTTTTTTGTCATTGAAAATTCTGCTGAATTTACTTCCAGGCGGAGCGAGTAAGAACAGTGTTGAATGGGCTCCAATACAAGTTGTATGGAGCTAAATTAAGTGGTCTTTCTGGTCTTCTTTTATAGTTAATTTCTCCACACTTAGGCTACATCTACACTGCTACGTTTTGGTTTAAAAATTAATATCTTTTGCAATGTTAACGCCTTGCGTCCGCACTACTCCGGTGTTTCCGAGCCCCTAAAACGGAGACATTTGGAAACAATGCTGCTCCCGCTTTGGTTTCAAAACTCCAGGGTTGCTTTGTAGTCTGGACGGACACAAACGGAGAAATTTGGAAACGATGACTGATCTGTTAGGTAGCTTACAGACCTTTCAGTAACCGTTCCACCTCGTTGTTGCTCCAAGATAATAAGTCCCTGCTCTTACTTTTCACCGTTGTTGTCTTCAAAGTAGAGCTGGGCGATATATATCGATAGTATATCGATATCGTGATATGAGACTACATATCGTCTTAGATTTTGGATATCGTAATATCGTACTATGGCATAAGTGTTGTCTTTTCCTGGTTTTAAAGGCTGCATTACAGTAAAGTGATGTCCTTTTCTGAACTTACCAGACTGTTGTAGCTGTTCTATTATTTGCCTTTACCCACTTAGTCATTATATCCACATTAAAGATGATTATTTATCAAAAATCTCATTCAGTCTTTGTATTTATTTATTTATAAAGGACAACACACATTAATCAACATTTCTGTAAATGTGCCAGTGTTAGCCAGCCGGCTAATTTTCAACTATAGTCCTGATTTTAGACCAGAGCAGCAAGAAGCAGCAAGATTTTAGTGCAGGTTAAACTACACAGACAGAAAATCAGCGAGACATTAGTACAGATTAAACTACACAAGCAAGAGTCAACCATACACCATACAGACAGCTAAAACAACAGAAAAGCTTTCTCAGCTTGCCATGCAGAGCCACAGGAAGCATCAAAAACCCCAGCACAGCTACACATCAACCAGTATCCACCTTCAGCATAGGAAGCCATGCAAACATCAGAAGACATAGTAACATAGACCTAACCCATCTCCTAACACCGCTCAACCATGTAAAGCTGTAGCAGCAGTAATAAAAAGATGATACTAGGCTACATCAGTCGTTAGGTATACGTTAATATTACACTGATTGTTAAGATGGTGAAATATTTAAAATACAATTTAATTTTTCATACATCCCCAAGAAAAAATACAGGGCGAGTTAAACTTGATACCAGGCAAGATATCAACACATCAAACATGTTAGCAGCAGTTTATCAGTAATAACAACAATAATATAAATAAGTGTGTGTGTGTGTGTGTAAATATTTGGTGAAAGCACCATTAGCCAACACTACAGTATTGTTGCGGTATCGATATCGAGGTATTTGGTAAAAAATATTGTGATATTTGATTTTCTCCATATCGCCCAGCCCTACTTCAAAGTATTTTTTGTACGTCCAACTTCTACGTCCATGATTTTCAACCGCAGAGTAACGTCAGACAATCTGCTTCCTGTTTACACCGGCACGCACATGCCCAGTGTGTGTGAATGGTCATGTGATATATGTTGTCAGACGTGTTAATATGGACGGAGATTAGTTCTGCTACTGGAGCTCAAACCCTTGTGTAGACGGAGATCGTTTTTGTCTCAAAATGTAAATTGCGTGCTAGGAATGGGCCGGTATGAGATTTTTGACGCTATGATAACCTTCAGCAAAAATATCACGGTTTCACGGCATTGTGGTATTGCAATTACAGCTTTAAAATGTATTATTTTGAAAATAGGCCTGCACGATTCGGGGAAAAATATGAATCACGATTTTATAGCTTAGAATTGATATCACGATTCTCTGCCCCGATTTTTTTTCTCACGAAGTATATTGCACATCACCACGAGCCTGTAAACACAGAGGCTTCAATGAAGAGAAGGGAGAGCATTGCAGCGCTTGGGAGCGCTTTAAAACCTATTTTATACAGTCTATGTTTAAAACTCACAGAGGAAAGTAGTAGCGTTTGTGATGCTGTCGGCTCGTAAAATTAAATGAGAATCAAAGTCATTAAAAAAAAGTTATTTAAAAATTAAATCGTGAACAGGGTGATTTTATAACGATTAATCGTGCAGGCCTATTTTTAAATGTCTGGGCATTTGAACACAGTATATTTTCTTTTTAAACACACTGCACGCTGGCAGGGAGACGGATTTCTAAACTGCACTTTTGTCCTTTTTTAAAGACCCCTTAAAAAACAGCTCATGCTGCGGGAACGGTATTATGCGTTTGAAACCAGAACTTTTTCAAACCACGGTATATCTTGAAAGCGGTAACCGGACAAGCCTAGTGTGTGAAATGATTTCTGTCTCTCAGAAGCAAACGGGGAAGTAAGGTTACCGTAATGTACCAGCCCACAAAACCTCGTATGAAAGCGTTTGTGGTGGTCAGAGACCTTAGTTCACGTCCTCTCGTCTCCTGCCAACAGTCGGCGTTGCTTTCTTTTAACCATGGCCAACATCTTCTCCTAACCTTAACCGAGTAGTTTTAGTTGCCTAAAGCTAATCTAGCCGAACAGCATCATGTTGACATTATGTCCAAACAGAATTCCTTTTCTCTAAACGGACACTTTGCAGTCTGTGTGTAACAGACTACCACTTGAAAATATACAACTGCTTTCCTCAGACAGCCTTGGTTGAGTTAATCAGTCCCTCCAGAAAAATGTGATTATGCGATCGCATAATTCAATGCATAATCAGCCAAAGTCCGCATATTTATTCCCACATTTTTTTCAAATACGCCGCACTTTACACTTTACATTGCCGATTTCCGCGCAAAATATGCGGGGCTTGCATGATTTCATAATCCCCGCATTTTCGTTGCAAAAAGTCACATATATCTTAGCAGAAAGTTGAAAAATGTTGCGTTTACTTCACACAAGAGCAGCCATTTCCCCCTGTTGCCATGGGAACATTATGAAGTGACGTAATTACGCGACGTGAACATCATCGAAAAGCTGCAAACCCCGCGATGAAGCCACGATGAAACCGCAGTTTTTGCAAGTTCCCGCAATTCCATCGCATTTTTTAAGAAAACGTGCCGCATAATCAAGGATTTTTGCCCGCAACAATCACAAAAAAACTCCGCATTTTTCTGGAAGGACTGGTTAATCAGAAACTCATGCAATTAAACCAAAAGGACTGAAAAAGTAGATGAACAAATATTAGCAATATAAACACCACAGCAGCTGCAGCCCACAAATACTGACATTACTGTGAAGTGCACTTTTGAGCTTGTAGATTGAGCGTTCAACATTTATCAAAAATAGCAGAAAGACCATGCACGCCTAAAAAAGTCACAGCTGGACGACCCAGCATGCATCTGTTGGCCGACGTGTGTGACTTTGAGGCACTTAGCACGCTCGCCGGGTGGTGCATTAAATCAGTGATTAATTAAGCTAGATGCAACCTTTTTTTTAAAACTCTTTAGCAGTTATCTGGGTCATTTTGGAAGGCACTGACAAATGATTAATTTATCATTTAAGTAGGAATATTTGTTGACTAGCAGATGTAAATGTATTCGTATACTCCAGGTATGTGATGAAATGTAATGATTAAACTATTAAACATTTTGTTAAATATCTCACGTACCCCCTGCAGTCCTCCAAAGTACCCCTAGGGGTACATGTACCCCCATTTGAGAAACACTGCCGCAGACTAGAGGGTGACACGGGAATCAATTGTCGCTCACAACCCATCCCGATCGCACGAAAATACTCCCGTCACATCCCGATCACGGGACTGCCCCCCCAAAAAAATTCAGTCCTGCAAAATCCCGAGAGAAAGACTCCCGAATCCCGTCGCGCTCCCATTTCATTCCCTATGTTGTCTAAAGTTATCAGACTGTGTGTGTGTGTGTGTGTGTGTGTACAGCGATGGCCGAGGGAGCGAGAGCAGCTCCTCTGCTCTGCTGATGTAGTTGTGTGAATGCAGAGCCGTGTGTCTCTCACTGCTGGAGGGGGGGGGGGGGGTTAGAGGTAGTGACAATTTATGGAGACTCCCGCTGGTCACGGTATTCCCAATCAACAAACGTATGTGGTTCTCTTTTCTAAAACGAAATGCCTCGCAGTCTTTGAGCGCACTCACCACATTGCAGCGTCATTTCTTAATTTAATCTCCGGCTCCGTCCCGCTCCCGTTGATTTCTATTCTTGATCCGTCCCGAACACGTTACCGACAATGAAATTTACTCCCGTGCCGCGGGACTCCCGCGGGAATCACGTGACCCGGGGGAGTCCTGAAAAATTGTCACCCTCTACCGCAGACTACACCACTGGTTAAATGATATCGTCTTATATCGATCGCAGGCCGCTGAATTGAATCGAAATCGTATCGTGACAGACTTCAATCGCATCGTGATTAAACTTGTGATTTACACCCCTAATATTTTCGCTAAAGAGCAGTGGAAGGATTTTGAGTAGGTTGATTTTTACAGGGCCTGAAAAATGAATGAATACACCGCATAACGCATTTTGACGTTTCATCATAATTAAGCAGAGATCTTTCTGAGCCTGTTTTTCTGCTCTCTGCTTTCTTTCTGCTTCTCTGGAAGTGACCTTCCCCAGAGCCCGTATTTCTGTCATGAACTGATTCAGACTGCAGTGACTCGTTCAGTCAGAGAATTCACCCAAATCCCCCGCGGAGTGGCAGGTCGTCCGCAGGGCAGGAAACTCACTCTGCATCCAGCAGCCAAAGCCCAGCAGCTCCCCGTTGGGTTGTAGATTTGGATTAAGCTGCGGCTGCTGGTCACCTGCCAGAGTGTCTGCTACGGGACGCTGACTGACTGACAGCCGGGGAAACCTGTTCAGAGGAGAAAACTGTTGTATAATATCGTCTGTGGCTCTGGAGCAGCTTTGCGTCATCACGGTCACCTACCTTTGGGTTGTGGACAAGTTAAAAGGTCCCATATCGGGGTTTCCCTGCCATTATAAGGTTTAGGTGCAGCACCCGAGCCATTTTGGGCAGCACCTAAGCCGAATGAATGTAACTAACAGGGCTTGGCATTAACTTTCTGAGGTCCTTTGGATAAGTACATTTACGTATCCCTTGTCCATGCACAAAAGTCACTTGTCCGGGTAAAGATTTATCATTTTATAATTTCTTTTGTTATTTGCTAATGCAGAATTCGAACAAACCGTTGAAAGCATCCAAACACTATCAACTTCAGTTGAAACAGTAGAAACAAACGTGTCCCAAGAATAGATTTTCCACTTCAACAAGAAAAAAGGATCTCCAGACTCTATAATACAAAGTAATACTTTGCACGCCGGTGTGCAGAAGTTAATATATTGAGATTGTAAGTCAATATTTTAAAGTTTCTCATTACTTTCAGATTCCTAGACAGTATTCTAAGTTACTAGGTCGATATATTGAGATACTAAGTCGATATATTGAGATACTAAGTCGATATATTGAGATACTAGGTCGATATATTGAGATACTAGGTCGATATATTGAGATACTAGGTCGATATATTGAGATACTAGGTCGATATATTGAGATACTAGGTCGATATATTGAGATACTAGGTCGATATATTGAGATACTAGGTCGATATATTGAGATACTAGGTCGATATTGAGATACTAGGTCGATATTGAGATACTATATTGAGTACTAGGTCGATATATTGAGATACTAGGTCGATATATTGAGATACTAGGTCGATATATTGAGATACTAAGTCGATATATTGAGATACTAAGTCGATATATTGAGATACTAGGTCGATATATTGAGATACTAGGTCGATATATTGAGATACTAAGTCGATATATTGAGATACTAGGTCGATATATTGAGATACTAGGTCGATATATTGAGATACTAGGTCGATATATTGAGATACTAAGTCGATATATTGAGATACTAGGTCGATATATTGAGATACTAGGTCGATATATTGAGATACTAAGTCGATATATTGAGATACTAGGTCGATATATTGAGATACTAGGTCGATATATTGAGATACTAGGTCGATATATTGAGATACTAGGTCAATATATTGAGATACTAGGTCGATATATTGAGATACTAGGTCAATATATTGAGATTATAAATCAATATTTTAAATTTTCTCATTACTTTGAGATTCTTAGTTTATATTCTGAGATACTGAGTCAATATATTGAGATACTGAGTCAATATATTGAGATACTAAGTCAGTTAGCAAGCTAATGTTAGCCAGCTAACACCGACTGGTTCCGCCGTGCTTTCATGCTGCATCGCTTACAGAGAATGAGCTGACCCGCTGGGTCCGCTGCCCCGGATTGTGGGGAAAAAATGTATTCGTTTCAAATCGGTAACATAGACGTAATGAGTGTAGGGCTGTGCTCGATTGAAGAAATTCTTAGTCGACTAACACTCATTCAATTGTATCGACTAATCGATTAGTTGATTTAATCGACAGATCTGTAAATCTGAGTTTCTCCGCAAAGAGTCATGCAAAGGCACCACTTTAATTCTTGTGTTTGCCAGAGATGTGCTCGTACGGTTCTTGGAAATAAGTCATTCAGCATGAAAAAATCATAAAACATGACTAATCGACTAAAGAAATCTTAGTTGACTAAGACCAAAACGACTGATTAGTCGACTAATCGACTAAGAGGGAGCAGCCCTAAATGAGTGGCACATAACATCAAGTAACATGGCATTTTATTTAGTTTGAGTTTTAACTTGTCCAGTGGGAAGTAGATTTCTCTTCCACTTGCCCTACAAAAAAAATCCACTTGTCCTGGACAAGCGGACAAGTCTTAATGTCGAGACCTAAACTAATGATTGTAGTTGAACTTTAAGCTTTTTTTTTGTGTTATTTATTTATTATCTGCTCTGGCTTTTCCAAAGTTTTAGACACAGATATTGTAATAATAACGGTCCAAAGTGATGTGAAAAAGAGACGCAAAACTACCACAGAGACCCACTTGAACTAGGGCTGGGTATCTCCACTGATGTCCTGAATCGATTCGTTTCCGATTCACGAGGTCCAGATTAGGGCTGCAACTAACGATTAATTTAATAATCGATTAATCTGTCGATTATTTTTTCGATTAATCGATGAATCGGATAAAAAAAACAAAAAAGCATTAATTTACATCAACTCAATACATACTTATATATACATACTTGTTGTTTTAGTTAATAGTTGTGTAAAGGTAAGTAACCCAAAGAGCACGCACAGACAGACAGACAGACAGACAGACAGACAGACAGACAGACAGACGACCACCAAGTGCTATAAAAGAACTTTAAAATGAAATTACAAAGTACAACACACACACAAATATATTTGTCAACAATAACTTATATGGGACAATAGATTGAAAAATGAATGGGCCAAAAAAGGCGAGTGAATAAAAACGTGTCTTTAGTCCTGCTTTACTACTGTTATTAACGAGCTAACGCTAGCTTTACTACTGTTATTAACGAGCTAACGCTAGCTTTACTACTGTTATTAACGAGCTAACGCTAGCTTGTCAAGCTGGATAACGAGTAAACACCACACCAGCACCACTGGAGGGACGTTACGTTCCTCACTTCAAAACGGAACAAAAGTAGGATTGTGTAGTGACTTTACCCTGCTGTTGAACTCCCTTCCTCCTCATCAAGGACTCCAACATGTTTACGTTTTAGGTGCTGAATCATCACCGTGGTGCGCCCGTGCCATGCCGTGTCGCTTTTGCTTATCTTGCAATTAACACGTTTTTGATTTATTTAGAGTGAAATGCTCCCACACGTTGGATGACTTAGGTCGTACTGATTTCTCTGCCTCCGCCGTGTGTTTCAGAACAACGTTACGGGTCTCCCCGGTCTCTCTCTGTATTTCCTCTACCTCTACTCGAATTTTATCGATTTTATCGATTCGTTGTTGCAGCCCTAGTCCAGATTTGATTTCCGCTTTGATGCAACATCCGCTTGACCGCAGTCTGTTTCTGCGAGAGAAACGCTGCAAGCTGCTACAGTTTGCTGCTCTGCCGTATCACAGATTGCAAAGCACACCTGACTACAGGAGACATTTAGCCTTACGCTTGCTGAGTACACATAGTTGGGCCTGTTCGAGGTTAGTCTCGCATTGCCAGACCTTCCTCCACAGCGCCGCGGAGGAGGGTCTGGCTAGTCCACACAGCATTCTGACAATTGTCTTGGGCGGTGCTAAGCTCTAGACGGAGCCACGGTGCCTCTGCAAAAAAGCCTCTGGAAGGAACTTGTTTTGGTGGAACGTGTGTACGTTCAGTTAACCATAGTCCTCGTAAATCCACCGGAGGTTAGAACGCCAACACAAAAACAGAGGAAAGTAACTGACATCCAGACGAAAATGAGGGAATTTATCCCGGAACAATCCCGGATGTGGAACGCCGTGGATATAGACTAGTTCGTGGTCGGATCACGTTCTCACAAACTTCTCACACTAACCGAGACCACTTCTTAAAGGTCCCAGTACGCTGCTTTGGTCCGCTTTTGGTGCGCACCCGAGTGCGATTGCTGCTTTCTCACCTGTTACAAATAGTTACAAAAGAAGTAGGTAGTAAGTAATGCTGAAAAATAATTTTTTTCTCCTTACGTACAATAGAAGAAAAACAAGATATCCCGCGTCACCCCACGTGCATAATGAATGACTCCAGTTGGGCGTCGAGCCAGAGGTTGAGCCCCTCTGCTCCTGTTCTTATTCTTCTTTAACAGTTGTTTGCTTGTTTGTTTGTCGTTTCGCAGTCGTGGAGGATCCTGCTGTTCGGGGCTCTCAACCTGCTGTGTACCGGCTGTCTGCTGATGTGGTGCAGCTCCACCAACAGCATGGGTGAGTATACACACACACACGCACACATACACACATACACATAACGTACACACAAACACACACATAAAACAAACAGTGACAGATAGACACATGCAAACTGACACATAGAGAGACAGATGTAACCAGGGAAAAAAAAACTCACTTTGAGACTCGGACACAGACATTAACAGGCGGATACCTGTCTACACACAGTAAACACAGATTGACAGACTCGCACATGCACGCACGCACACAGAAGCTCAAGCGTGCGTGCGTGCGTGCGTGCGTGCGTGCGTGCTGCAGCTTTAAGCACACACTGAACAAGTCTTTAGGAAGTGTGTTAGCAGTGTTGTCTCACCACAGGGGTTCAGACTGATCCGTCACATCTGATCTTGTGTGTGTGTGTGTGTGTGTGTGTCACCTCAGTCAAAATATGGCACTTTAAAGGGCATGTTGAAGAAACAGAGTCGTTCACAGCGTGTATTTTTACCCTCTGGTGCTACAACACAGAGAACGCATCTGTCAAATTGACGAGTACATTTTTTCCCTCTCCCCAAATATATTCAGAGCAGGAGAATAAAACGGCAAATAAGGTTTTTTAACAACTCTGGTCTTAGTTATAAAGTTGTGTCCATCATTTCTTTTAGTGGTAATAATCTTAACTTACATGAAAGAGAAACCGAGGCCGGAGAGAACTGAGAACCACTAGCCCGTTCAGGAAAGTTTCAGGAAAGTAATTTTTTCCGATCATCATCGTACCATTTACTACTTATCGATCTCTTGCCCCCCCCCCCCTCTGCACTTGCCCACGTCGGAGAAAGCTTCTTGAATAATATGATTCGAACGTGCCGTTTGCCAGTCATGACTTGAGTTGGCGCTAGTGATGCGTGACTGGCGGCTGTCTTGTCTAACCACTAATAAAAAATAAAAAAACTATTTGAAGTTATTTTTCTCTCTCTCTCACAATATTCAAATGTCTGTTTCTTTTCACAATTCAAATATAGATTTGAATTTAGAACAGACAGTTTTGGTAATAATGCCTTGCCCAACGTGCCATTTTACTTGCCACCGGGCCATCGGGCAGCCCTTATTGTTGAACCCTGGGTGAGAGTCTCGCTGTGCGGCGAGACAGCTGTGCGGCGAGACAGCTGTGCGGCGAGACAGCTGTGCGGCGAGACAGCTGTGCGGCGAGACAGCTGTGCGGCGAGACTTCTGTGCTATGAGACTTCTATGCTGCGAGACTTCTGTGCGGCGAGACAGCTGTGCGGAGAGACAGCTGTGCGGCGAGACAGCTGTGCGGCGAGACAGCTGTGCTGTGAGACTTCTGTGCGGCGAGACAGCTGTGCGGCGAGACTTCTGTGCGGCGAGACAGCTGTGCGGGGAGACTTCTCTGCGGGGAGACAGCTGTGCGGCGAGACTTCTGTGCTGTGAGACAGCTGTGCGGCGAGACAGCTGTGCGGCGAGACTTCTGTGCGGCGAGACTTCTCTGCGGCGAGACAGCTGTGCGGGGAGACAGCTGTGCGGCGAGACAGCTGTGCGGCGAGACTTCTGTGCTGTGAGACAGCTGTGCGGCGAGACAGCTGTGCGGCGAGACTTCTGTGCTGTGAGACAGCTGTGCTGTGAGACAGCTGTGCGGAGAGACAGCTGTGCTGTGAGACAGCTGTGCTGGGAGACTTCTGTGCGGCGAGACTTCTGTGCGGGGAGACTTCTCTGCGGCGAGACAGCTGTGCGGGGAGACAGCTGTGCGGCGAGACTTCTGTGCTGTGAGACAGCTGTGCGGCGAGACAGCTGTGCGGCGAGACTTCTGTGCGGCGAGACAGCTGTGCTATGAGACTTCTATGCTGCAAGACTTCTGTGCGGCGAGACAGCTGTGCGGAGAGACAGCTGTGCGGCGAGACAGCTGTGCGGCGAGACTTCTCTGCGGCGAGACAGCTGTGCTGTGAGACTTCTCTGCGGCGAGACAGCTGTGCGGGGAGACAGCTGTGCGGCGAGACAGCTGTGCGGCGAGACAGCTGTGCGGCGAGACTTCTGTGCTGTGAGACAGCTGTACGGCGAGACAGCTGTGCGGCGAGACTTCTGTGCGGCGAGACAGCTGTGCTATGAGACTTCTATGCTGCAAGACTTCTGTGCGGTGAGACAGCTGTGCGGAGAGACAGCTGTGCGGCGAGACAGCTGTGCGGCGAGACTTCTGTGCGGCGAGACAGCTGTGCTGTGAGACTTCTCTGCGGCGAGACAGCTGTGCGGCGAGACTTCTGTGCTGTGAGACAGCTGTACGGCGAGACATCTGTGCGGCGAGACAGCTGTGCTATGAGACTTCTATGCTGCAAGACTTCTGTGCGGCGAGACAGCTGTGCGGCGAGACTTCTGTGCGGCGAGACAGCTGTGCGGAGAGACAGCTGTGCGGCGAGACATCTGTGCGGCGAGACATCTGTGCTGTGAGACAGCTGTGCTGTGAGACTTCTCTGCGGCGAGACAGCTGTGCGGGGAGACAGCTGTGCGGAGAGACAGCTGTGCGGCGAGACAGCTGTGCGGCGAGACATCTGTGCGGCGAGACATCTGTGCGGCGAGACTTCTGTGCGGCACGGCGAGACTTCTGTGCGGCGAGACTTCTGTGCGGCGAGACTTCTGTGCGCTGAGACTTCTGTGCGCTGAGACTTCTGTGCGGCGAGACTTCTGTGCGCTGAGACTTCTGTGCGCTGAGACTTCTGTGCGGCGAGACTTCTGTGCGCTGAGACAGCTGTGCGGCGAGACTTCTGTGCGGCGAGACAGCTGTGCTGTGAGACATCTGTGCGGCGAGACATCTGTGCGGCACGGCGAAACTTCTGTGCGGCGAGACATCTGTGCGGCACGGCGAGACTTCTGTGCGGCGAGACTTCTGTGCGGCGAGACTTCTGTGCGGCGAGACAGCTGTGCGCAGAGACGCAGTGTTTATGGTCAGCGAGGCTCGTGTCTGCCACCAACATTAAATCCTCTCAGGGATTCCATCACTCAGGAAAATGCTGCCACGAAAAGAACAACATGCAACCTTATCCCCGCTCTACCTGCAAAAATACTGCAGCATAAGACACACACACACACACACACACACACACACACACACACACACACACACACACACACAGCGGTGGCGTCGGGTGTCGTGCAGACAGGAAGCGGAGGACAGAGGTATCGAACAAACGGGGGGAAGGTGACACTGCCGTCGATACTCGGCCCCTGATGAGAACCACAGGAGCAGACAGCGGCCCGGTCTCAATACCGTCAGTCAGATTCCTCCTGGTGTGTTACGGGTCAGCACACCAGCATTCACACATTCACAACTCCATCTGCTACTTTTATTGGACCTTTTACAGACTTTTTATTTTTTTGCTTTGCTACATTTAAACGACAACACAAGGGCCAAGGGACAAAACAAGGCCTCTGAGGACGTCACCTCGATATCTATATTCCGACAAGATTGTAGGTCTGACAATCGGTGCTTTCACAAAATATTTACACAATGGGATTTTTGATGAATAATCATCAGTAATGTGGAGATAATGACTAAGTGGGTAAAGGCAAATATTTAAACGGCTAATAAGTCTTGTAAGTTCAGAAAGTGACATGACTTTACTGAAATGCAGCCTTTAAAACCAGGAAAAGACAAAATCACTTGTGTCATATTACGATGAAACGATATCTAAAATCTAAGACGAAATCTAGTCTCATATGAGGGTCCTATCTCGCACCCTGCGCAGCGCAAAGCCCGACGCAGGTGTCTTTGCTAGTTTAAGACCGACGCAGTTGTCAGTTTCCCGTCCAGCGCCCACGTCATTTAAATATCAAATGCACCTGCGCCCATCTGTGGCCCATGGGCGTGCTGGTCTTACAGGGAGGTGTGTTCAGGTGCATTCTGGGCGTGCTGGTCTTACAGGGAGGTGTGTTCAGGTGCATTCTGGGCGTGCTGGTCTTACAGGGAGGTGTGTTCAGGTGCATTCTGGGCGTGCTGGTCTTACAGGGAGGTGTGTTCAGGCATTCTGGGAGTATTGCTATCTTGAGGCAGCGGGAAGTGATGGCTCCATTGACCAACAAAAACCTGGTCTAAAGTCAATAACGCAGCATTTCATTGTTATTTTAACAGAGCATTAGTAAAATGCTCCTAGGCTCGTGCACAGCGCGCACACTATGCTTGTTACACACACAGGGACGCACAGCAGCACACACACATGCAGAAGATTACAAATAAAAATATTACGGTGCTAATCCTCCATCATAACAGCAATGCTCCAAGGTCCAAACGCACCTGGCTTTTAATTTTTTAATAATTTATACTCTTTATTAATCCCAAATGGGGAAATTACAATTTACACTCTGTTGTTATTACACACTGCACACAGGCCTGAAATACACACACACACTCAGGTCCTTTTACATGGGCCTTGCTCAAGGGGCACCTTGGCAGTGCCCAGGAGGTGAACTGGCAGCTACCTCTCCAGCTACTAGTCCACCTCCGTATTTTGGTCCGTACGGGGACTTGAACCAGCGACCCAACCCTCCGGTTCCCAACCCAACTCCCTACAGACTGAGCTACTGCCACCCAATGCCAATTAGACACTAAGTACAACCCTTTAGAACCATGCGCCCGGCGCACGGACCCTTTTTTCCGCCGTCAAACTAGCAAAAGTGGATTTGGACACGCCCTAAACACACCTGCGCCAGGCGCTTCCCGCCATGCGCTTAGATCGTTAAAATACGGCCCCTAGTCTCATATCACGATATCGATAAATGTTGATATATTGCCCAGCCCTGTCTGGAAATAATCGGACGATTAATTGACAGTGAAGATAATCGCTGTAGTTGCAGCCGTAGCCGGCGTACAAACGAACTGAACTGAGATTCACTCTCTCGTTATTCTCATTCACTCTGAGTCACGGCCGCACACACTTGCAGTCTGAACTGTGTGCTGTGTGTCTGTGTTGGACAGTGTGTACATCCCACGCCTCCAGTACATTTCTGCCTTAAGTTTAAATGAAGTATAACCTACATACAGCTCTGCCCGTCCCCCCCACATGTCCCTTTACAACCCTAATGCCACGTTCCAGAGCCTCATGTGTACATTCTGTACATGCCTGCACTCTGCTGCAGCAACACACACACACACACACACACACACACACACACACACACACACACACACACACACACACACACACACACACACTGGCCCCATTAGCTCATGACTAACGGCTTAACAGACGTCTAAGCACACACACTATTCACACACAGACGCACACACACACGTCAGTATGGACTCTATGCCCTGCTGATGCACTGAGGCGGTTAACCCTTAGTCGAGTTGAGAGCAGCTTATCTGCAGACCCACTGTTCCTGATCTCATTTTGTGTGTGTGTGTGTGTGTGTATACATTAGTTAAGAGAACGTGTATGAATGAATTTAGCTCTTCCAGCTCACTGACTGGGGGAGGGAACATGGTGCAGACTGTACATTTAATATGCATGCTTTTCTAAGGTTCACAAATGTGTTGACACTGAAATAATAAAACGTTTTTGTTTCCAAGTAGTACGCATGGGAGGGACTGTCCTTTCATTGAACTACCTTGTATGGGAAACATGGCATTCATTGACCAATCAAAAGCCATGTTACAGCTGTTCAGTACAGCTTTAAATTAGGGATGTAACGATGCATCGTGAATCTGTTAGAAATGGATATAAATGTGTAAAGATTATGACCGGTGGAGTTAAAAAATTTATCTCAATGCAATTTTTAAACGGCCTACGGCGTAATCCACTTTTTATGTCCTACCCCTCAATTCACGTGACGCTCTATGGTATTCAATGCCACTCTAAAATCTACTATATCTTAATTGATGCAGAGATGACTATCCTCTATTTCACTTTACTCTAGTTTTTTTTTATTTAACCAGGAAAAAAACCCGCATTGATGTTAAAAATCTCTTATTTTTGAAGGTGTCCTGGCCAAGACCGGCAGCAGTACAATCACACAAACACAAAGTACAAAACAACAAATCAACAAAAACATTAAACAACAACTAGAGCAGCAAATATCTCCCAAAGTCAACCGCATTTATAAACCCATCCGGCCACACATCTACAGCCAGATGTGTCTTCCTCCTCCAAGTCATCTAGCATCTTCTTAAAAGCGACCAATGAGAACAGTTCGTCAAGTTTCAAGGCTTACTGTAACTTGTTCCAGGTAGGAGCAGCAAACTTAAACTTAGTCGACTCAACCGAACACATGGTGTGTGTGTGTGTGTGTGTGTGTGTGTGTGTGTGTGTGCGTTGTGTTGTGTGTCTTAAGTGCTGTTTAAGCAGTCGTTGTTGCACTGTTGCTGAAACATAAGCTGATGATGATTCTACAGAACTGTGTGTGTGTGTGTGTGTGTGTGTGTGGTCACGCTGGTATCAAATTGTGCAGTGGACAACTGGATCAGCTTTCAGCCTTTTTACAAAGCAAAGACATCAGCTCTTTGTCTCACTGGACCATACACACACACACACACACACACACACACACACACACACACACACACACACACACACACACACACAATCCTTTACTTAAGTCACTTGTGGGGAAATTGCATAGATGCATTTCCTGGAGATTTATCTAAACACGGACCATAACTACTGACCCAAAAATCAGCTTAAGTCCCCAATTGGACCTTCAGTCAGCTCTGTCATTCACACTTACTTTCTCTCTCTCTCTCACTCTCTCTCTCTCTCGCTCGCGCTCGCGCTCTCTCTCTCTCTCTCTCTCTCTCTCTCTCTCTCTCTCTCTCTCTCTCTCTCTTTGTTTTGAGTTAATTGTACACAGTAGGGCTGTAACGGTACATCTATTCGTCCCAAACTGTTTTGGAACTGGACTTTTAGGTCATATATTAGCTTGTTCCAGTGCCAGTGGGTTTAAAATTAAACATGTCTGTGTTTTGGACTGTTGGTTGGCCAAAATACGACACTAGAAGGTGTTTTTTGTTCCGCTAAAAGTGAAGTGTAACTGGCCGTCCACGTGCTTTGCAGTGGATTGTCCCTTCTTAAAGGTGGGCAGATTCACAGACAGCCCGACGATCGAGACATACTGAGAGCAGAAGCAGATGCGGTGGAGTAAGAGAAGCTGATCTCGCTCGCTCGCGCACACACACACACACACACACACACACACACACACACACACACACACACACACACACACACACGCGCGCACGCGCACACGGTTACTGAGAGTGTGTGTTGGCTGTACTGAAGGCCCCCTGGGACGGACTGCTTCACCAGCTGTGTTCTGACACACAAGAACACCGAAGGCCTGGGGACACACACACACACACACACACACACACACACACACACACACACACACACACACACACACGCACACACACGCACACACACTCACACACACAACCATCGCTGGATTAGAAACAAACAATCATGGATATGCACACAAACATTACGCCGACGCACAACACAGCGCAGGCAGATTGTTTTTCATCAAAAGTCTCAGTGTTATTTTGACTAAATATTATATTGATATTCTGGGTGTAGATGTCTGTTTGTGCGATTATTGTTTTATCTTTTATTTTTGCATTTTTAACACACACACACACACACACACACACACACACACACACACACACACACACACACAGAGGATGTGTTTTATCTGTCTTTGGAAGAGACACGACCTGGTTTCTTAGTGATTGCTCACAATTCAAGTTCAAGTAGACATTTGGTTCATGCTAATTCCTTTAATTGCGTTCATTTTTCCTTCCCTTGCATCTTTTTCTTGCGTCTTCGTCCCACTAAAGACGTGTGGAGAGATGCAGGAAAAGATGTGAGGAGAGAGCGATCGAGGAAACGATTTAGAAGAGAAATGAATTGTCCTTTCCTTTCGACCTTTAATCTCTGAGTAGCTTCTGATGACAGCTCAGTCTTTTAACGTTTTGGAGTTTGTAGTTGCACATATTCACCGTCTGATTTAATATGTTGCCTGTCTGTATGTTCCCTCGGGATTTCTACTGCGTCCTAAGGGTGTAACGGACACAGAATTCACGGTTCGGTATGTACCTCGGTTTTTCCGGTTCACGGTTCGGTACGTTTTCGGCACAACGGGAAAAATAAACACAGAAAATTAACCCTCGCCTCGCCTGTACTCTCCTTTTTTGGTTTTCCATTACGAAAAAAAGTCCCTGGTACCTGCTAACAGGTACTTTATTTAGTACCTCCTCAGTCGAGGTTCCCAGCGAGCTGAGGCGAGCCGAAAAGGTGACGTGAAAGCGACAGACGGGGGCGTCCTGAACGAACCCGCTATTTTTAAACAGTTTAGCCAGCTGTGTTTTTTTTTGCTGCCTCCAGCTTCTTTAGAAACTAAATGTGTCTTCTGGCAACAACAACACACCTTCCACGTGCTGTGTGTGTGTGTCACGTTAGGTCACGCTGCTTGTTTACAGTTCTGCGGAGGCTCCAGGCAGAGCTTTCGCCGTAGCCTAACTACACACACACACATGGCCGGCTCCACGCACACACCAGCGCACAATTATAAACATCAGGCCACTTACATAGGCTACACAGGCTACGGCGAAAGCTCTGCGTGGAGCCTCCGCAGAACTGTAAAACAAACTCAAGTGGCCTGATGTTTATACTTGTGCGCTGGTGTGTGCATCGATGCGGCATAACGACCAGCCACGCTGAGGCGGGACTAAAATCTGCAATGGAAAACGGACGCACAGTGTGTCGAGGCGAGTAGAGTCGAGGCGAGTTGAGCAGGTACCATGTAATGGAAAAACGCCATTAAACTTATGTCGGTAATGCTCTATCATAAGACTCGTTGAGACTTGTTAATATTTCCTGAACTGAGCAGCAGTGCACTCGTTTATACAAGGCAGGCACAATGAACTGAATGAAATGCACTCGAGCACTATGACCGGCTAACCGGGCTAATCAGAATCAGCTTTATTGGCCAGGTTTTCGTAAACAAACAAGGAATTTGACTCCGGTTAATCTTTGCTCTCAAAGTACAACACTCACTTAACATATAAAGAATATAAACAGAAAGGACAGTAAGAAATATAAAAAAAATACTGTTAAGTATGCAGTATAACAATGCACAATACAATAGAATTTACTAATTTACACAAAATTTACAATAACGATTGAAGAGAGGGAGAGGGAAGGAATAGTGCAATAGCAGTGTAGTCGAGATTTAAGATTTAAATATAATATAGTGTAAGTCAGTGCAGTGGTAGTATATAGAGATGCACCGATTACAACTTTCTAGGCCGATTTCCGATTTTGAGATACCGATTTTAGCCGATTCCGATTTCATTTTTTCTAACCACTTTACAGCACACACAAATATAAATTTTCTATCTTTTCTTTAATAGAACATGTTTTGAACAGATAATGGATCACTATAAAATAGAACTATATAAATTACTCCTGGTGTGGGACATTCACACACATCTAAAGAGCAATGTTAGAACCATTTCCTTCTTTTCACATCAATATCAACTAAAGAAATGTGATTTAGGTTTTTGGTGTCGTCCCTCCACGCCCTACTTTCTCCTTGCAGGTGTTGCATATTGTAAACTTGTTATCTTCTGCACACACGCTGAAGAATTCCCAAACAGCTGACATGTTGCAGGTTAATTCACCAGGTTCCCTACATGTGGGAGAATAGCGCCGACACACGCTTCACACCGCGAGCAGATACGCATGACACACGGCGGAAAAGTTGAGAGAAAGGAGAAAGAGACCGTGCTGTGGCGTCCGTGCTGTGGCGTCCGTGCTGTGGCGTCCGTGCTGTGGCGTCCGTGCTGTGGCGTCTGTGCTGTGGCGTCTGTGCATGCCTCTTTGAGAACTGTAACTGGTATAACTTATGTTGTCAGTTAATTGTAGCGTTGACCGGCATGAAATCACCATATGTCAGACTGACCTGCCGGTCGCCGGTCATGGCCGAGCACGTGAAAACCGGCCAATTCCAGTCACCGGACGGTCTATCGGTGCATCTCTAGTAGTATATTAATAACAATATTGTAATTGTAAGATTGAAATATACATGAGGTAGATGAGCAGAACAGTGTTGATTGACTTTGTTCAGTGTGAGGGTGGGGGGTATTTCTGAGCGTTCGGCAGAGTGACTGCTTGGGGACAGAAGCTGTCTCTGTGTCGGCTGGTTTTGGCGAGCAGTGCCCGGTATCTCCTACCAGAGGGAAGGAGGGTGAACAGTTTGTGACCAGGATGTGAGGGGGTCTGCAGAGATTTTTGCTGCGCATTTTCTTGACCCTGGACCGGTACAGGTCCTGGATGGAGGGAAGATCAGCTTGGTCAACAAGATAGCTGATACACAACAACTTGTGTGCTGCCAAAAACATTCCTGGTAAAACTTGTGTTTCAGAATTCCTGTTCCGCGTGTGCAACTGGTCGACATGAATAGACTTTTGAAGTAAATATTCTCATCTAAGAAGCTGGAATCAGAGAATTTCTACTTTATTTCTCAAAAAATAACTCAAACCGGTTAATCGATTGTCAAAATAGTTGGCAATTAATTTAATAGCTGACAACTAATCGATTTAATCGTTGCATCATATGCAACTGCAACTTTGCAACTGCATATGAATGCAGAACTTGTCGACAGCGAGACAAGATTCGGGTGTTGGAAGTAGGGATGCACCGAATCCAGATTTGGATTGGGGTTCGGCCGAATTCCGAATCCACTGGTTGAGATTCTGCCGAAACCGAATACTCCTTTGCCGTACCTGAAGTTGCTGCATTCTGGCTGCTGTCTGTAGATTCCTTCATCACAACTCGTATTCTTCCGGATGTTTCATACCAGATGTTGTAACAGCGGTGATGTTGTGTATAGTTTAGGGTCCTCGCCACCACCAGACTAATCAGCATTGCAGATTGAACATGTAGCTGGACTTGAATGGCCTTCTTTTGACTGAAAGTTCTGCCAAACTACACTTTTTCTGCTCACCAGTTCCATTTCCACTTCCTCACAGCCTACTGCATTGAACGCTCCACCTACGTAAACACCTTCCCGTAATCAACGGCGCCGTCATTATGTCAATCCTGGATTCGGTGCATCCCTAGTTAGAAGTGTTCTGGTTTCCGTTTGTAGTCCGAGTAGGATTGATCTATCACGTTAGGTTGCATGCAGGGAAACGCTCCGTGTGGAGAGCAAAAGAGGCCGAACACACTGGCCAAAATAACGGCGATTTCGCTTTTTATTAGCCTTTTTATTTATGTATTTAATCTATTTATTTATCCGACCCTGAACACACCAGCACTTAGTTTTCCTAATGGCAGTTTTGTCCCAACAGATGATGTTACATTGATTATCATCAGCAGGGGGGGGGTCAGCAGGGTAACGGGTCAAAGCACACGGGGCCATGGAGACGGGATGGTTTAACATATCACTGGCAGCTGGCTCTCAAATCCCACGTGGAGATACAAGAATCCTTTTGACTCTGGTTTCATATCGACAGCAGTTGTTTGTCATATGTGAGGATGACGAGCTGTCTGTGTGGGTCACCAGGGAGTGTGTATGTGTGTGTTAACAGTTAACCCAATGCTTGTTTTAGTGTAATATGTGTGCTTCCTCAAACGTGTGTGTGTGTGTGTGTCCAGTGTTAAAGCGTAACTCTCTTCAAAATGCAACCTAGAGTCTTTTTGTGAATGTACCCCAGTCAAACTTTCGTTTAAAAGCATATTTAGGACGGAATCGCCACTTTTAAGATGTACCGTATTCTTCGTTTTTCCGTCAAATGGCCTTTTGAATGGGAGTGCTAGGGGCACTTTGATGCTAGCCTCAAAATAGCTATTTTTAAAACACTAAGAAGGCTCGACACAACATGAGACTTTGCTCCCAGTATCACCAGGGGCTCTACACCTTAACGGAAGACTTGACAACATTGGTTGTGTACACAGAGTTTACTAAAAAGGTTTTAACAACTCAGTGTAGCTCTTGTTGTTTCCGGCTGCTACCACCTCGGCAGTCAAAACGAGTCGATATCCGAATGCAAATGAACGGACTCCGTATGAGGCTCCTTTTTCAACTACGAGGTCAGTATTGTTTTTCAATAACGACAAAACAAGAAATAATCCGTGTATTTATATGGAACTAAGCTTTAGGAGCTCTCCATCTTTACTCTCCTCTCTGTTACGTTGCATTCAGAAATCGATTGTTTTTGACTGACAAAATGGCTGCGGCCAGAAACAACAACAGCTACGGTGAGTTGTCCTCCAGAGTACCCCTAGGGGACACATACCCCCTGCAGTCCTCCAGAGTACCCCTAGGGGACACATACCCCCTGCAGTCCTCCAGAGTACCCCTAGGGGACACATACCCCCTGCAGTCCTCCAAAGTACCCCTAGGGGACACATACCCCCTGCAGTCCTCCAAAGTACCCCTAGGGGACACATACCCCCTGCAGTCCTCCAGAGTACCCCTAGGGGACACATACCCCCTGCAGTCCTCCAGAGTACCCCTAGGGGACACATACCCCCTGCAGTCCTCTAAAGTACCCCTAGGGGGACACATACCCCCTGCAGTCCTCCAAAGTACCCCTAGGGGGACACGTACCCCCTGCAGTCCTCTAAAGTATCCCTAGGGGGACACGTACCCCCTGCAGTCCTCCAAAGTACCCCTAGGGGGACACGTACCCTCTGCAGTCCTCTAAAGTACCCCTAGGGGACACATACCCCCTGCAGTCCTCTAAAGTACCCCTAGGGGGACACATACCCCCTGCAGTCCTCCAAAGTACCCCTAGGGGACACATACCCCCTGCAGTCCTCTAAAGTACCCCTAGGGGGACACATACCCCCTGCAGTCCTCCAAAGTACCCCTAGGGGGACACGTACCCCCTGCAGTCCTCTAAAGTATCCCTAGGGGGACACGTACCCCCTGCAGTCCTCCAAAGTACCCCTAGGGGGACACGTACCCTCTGCAGTCCTCTAAAGTACCCCTAGGGGGACACGTACCCTCTGCAGTCCTCTAAAGTACCCCTAGGGGGACACGTACCCTCTGCAGTCCTCTAAAGTACCCCTAGGGGGACACGTACCCTCTGCAGTCCTCCAGAGTACCCCTAGGGGGACCAGTACCCCCTGCAGTCCTCCAAAGTACCCCTAGGGGGACATGTACCCTCTGCAGTCCTCTAAAGTACCCCTAGGGGGACACGTACACTCTGCAGTCCTCCAAAGTACCCCTAGGGGGACACGTACCCCCTGCAGTCCTCTAAAGTACCCCTAGGGGGACACGTACCCTCTGCAGTCCTCCAAAGTACCCCTAGGGGGACATGTACCCTCTGCAGTCCTCCAGAGTACTCCTAGGGGGACACGTACCCCCATTTGAGAAACACTGCTTTAACCCCTCCAATGTAGCACAAGTAGACTTTTTATTTCACAGTTGCTGTTTTTCGTCGGATTATTTTATAGATCTCAACGTTTCCGAGCGCACTTGAAGGCAGCTTCATTCCCCGGAGAAAGAGAGTAAGGAAAGAGACGGAGGGATTGAGTCAGCTGTTTCCTCAGTCAAAGAAACTTTCATGTGGCAGCGATCGAGGCAGTGGTGTTTCCTGTTTCCTGTACGGGACTCTCACATCGCCTCAAAACACCCCCACAAGTCTGATCTCCGGTTACACGATCGTCCACCACCATAGGCGCTGATTTATGTTTTCCTCCGTGGGTGCTCACGGGCGCACGCCCTTCAGCATTTCAGAACCTTAGGAAATGGACAGCGGCCGACACTAACACACGTCTATTAACTGGATAATAAAGCTGTAAAGTAGACTATCTTTCACCTCAGGACAGCGCCACTTCTCACAGATACAGATGGGATTGGAGAGGAGAAGTTTAACTGTCACGTAACCGCGATCAGCTTCATGGACTGACCGTGACATAACCAGTCACACTATGACAGACGCCCCACTTAGCACCAACTGCAATGTTTAATTTTAAATGAATGGAGCCTACTGGCAGTCTGGCACACTTGGGTGCTCCGTATCGGCGCCTGTTGCCACCGCACCGTGACACAGGGTTGCGTTTCTCCAAAAGTTGAGTCGGTCTCAACTTTTCGCCGACGCAGGCTGTGTGAATGCACGCTCCCTCCTTCATCCCTCTCTCTGGTTCATCTCCTCCTCCTCCCTGGGGAGTCTCCTCACCGCAGCAGTTGAGGCGTTCGATAGAAGCTTTTAGTTTACATCTGCAGCACACAAGAGCTGACCTGACACCACGTCCGTGTGTGTGTGTGTGTGTGTGTGTGTGTGTGTGTGTGTGTGTTTTCTGGGTCTCACTTTACCGTTTACCGGAACCAGTGACACTAAGCTGTTATTTGCTGTGGTTAGCACATCCAGCTCCCTGCTCTCTCTCTGTGTGTGTGTGTGTGTGTGTGTGTGTGTGTGTGTGTGTGTGTGTGTGTGTGTGTGTTTCTCTGTGTGAGTCCTGGTTTTTTCTTCATGCCCTCAGTGTGGTGTGTGTCTGTCAGGTGTGTGTGTGTGTGTTTGTGTGTGTGTGGCCTTCAGGCAGTGTTAGAGGAGCTATTAAGACCCCTAAGTAAAAGTACTAACACCCCGCTGTAGAAATACTCCATAGTCTGTAGAAGTACTTCGTCCACAGCCGTCCCACCAATCGGTCCCAAAAACTTTTTCATATTTTTAAATTCCCAATCTTCTGCCTGTTGACAATTCATCGGTTTAACGCAGTCTTGTTGTTTGTGATGTAGCTGAGGGAGAAGTCAGGTGCGCTTGATTTGATGTATTACATCTCCCTGCTAAACAACTTCATCAGAATCATTGTCATGAGAGGAGGCAACACTGAAGTTTGAGTCAATCCAAGTGTGTGTGTGTGTGTGTTCTTGTTTAACTATATTCGTGGGGTCCAAAAACCGGGAGTCCAGTATACTTGTGGGGTCCCGACAGCCTTGTGGGGCCGAAATGCTGGACCCCACAAGTTTAAAGGTCTGTTTGAGGGTTAAGACTTGGTTTTAGGATTAGGGTTAGAATTAGGTTATGGTTAGGGTGAGGGTAAGGGTTAAGGTTAGGCATTTAGTGGTGATGGTTAAGGTTAGGCTAAGGGGCTAGGGAATGCATTATGTCAATGACGGGTCCCCACAAAGATAGTGCCACGCACTATGTTTGCGTGTGTGTGTTTGGGCTGCTCCCCTGCAGACGGCATTAAATATTCATCCTCCTGCTCGTATTTCTCCTCTCATCTGTCTGTCCATCCCTCGCTTCCTTCCTCCTTACTCTTTTGTTAAATCCTTATGCTTTCCTTCTTCCCTGTCCTTTTCCGTCTTTCTTCACCCTCGTTTGCTGTTTTAAAACAAATGAAAAGGGGAAGGAAGGTAGTGAACGATTAAAAGGGAAACGACACAAAAGAATATACAGTATAATGAAGCTAAAGGATTTTCAAATCGTAAAAGGAGCGAGAGGTCCTCTCCTATCGATCATTTCTGAGGGATTTGAATCCGTCATTTGGTTCTGGGTATTGAGTTTGGGTCCTGTGGGGCGTCTGTGTGTGTGTGTGTGTGTGTGTGTGTGTCTCTTTATTGCTCTACATGTGGTGAGATGTGTACATTTGTGTGTGTTTGTTCTGTTTAAGGTATGCATCATATTCCCTGTTCCTTCTGTGTGTGTCTGACCAGAATAATGTCCCGGCTGCTCTGTTTGTTGCTTTGGTATCACGTCCTCATGTCCTCTGGGTGTCAGTGTTTGTAAGCAGGAGACGTATCAAGGAATTGAACCACAACAAGAGACACACACACACACACACACACACACACACACACACACACACACACACTCGTCTCTCTATGTCTGTCTGTCTGTGTGTGCTTGTCTCTGTGTGTGTGTGTGTCCCCGTGTGTCCGTGTGTCTCTCTGTCTGTCTG